>NW_020955864.1:424460-606960 GCF_003031625.1 Empidonax traillii
GGGGTCCCTTTATTTTACTAAAATGGAGGTGACTGGTCACATTCCCAAGCTCATCTCTTAGGAATTTGCTAATTTAGTGTACTTTTGCTCAAAAATGTCTTATGGGCATTCCTGATTTTTAACCCTGGATATACTTCAGAAAAACAATATTTTCTACTGTCTTAATAATATACTTGATGAAAAACTGGCCAAATTTGTGACTATTTTTAGTCCAAATTGATACCTCTCAACATAAATTCTACACTATGTTCAGACAGCTATTTTGTTTTTTGAGATTTACTTTTCCAATTTAGCATTAATATCAGCAGTGATCCAACAAATCCTTACAGCTTAAATTGAGTCTACATTTCACAGAACAGGTAGTAACATTTCTTGTCAATGCAAGATTACAGTTGATTTTATGTCATAGTTGCAAAAATGATGCAGAAGACAGAGTATTGACTTGCTTGCCAGTTGTCCCAGCACACAACACTTCAGTGTGCTAGATATAAGAAGGCTCAGGCACTAGATCTGGTTCAACAGCTCAACAAGCTAACACTCATCATCTGAGGTCTGCTTACTATCCCCATGCCTGCTTTGGACATGGCCAAGTGGTGAGGTAATGCTTCTGATGTTAAAAACCTCAAATAAAGATGAGTAAGCTAAATCACATTGTCTTGCAACAGGGTTGGGCTAGTGCATGCAAACAATCAGCTACCAACTCCTAAATCTGGTGCTTGCCAGGTGACATTTACTTGCTTGTATGTACAGTTCCTAATTTTTCCTGGCTCTTTTCCACTCTCCTGTATAAAAATGTCATATATCCCTTTGAATCCCTATTGGACTAAAGACCAGGAGAAACATCACAAATTGCCCTCTAGGCTCTCTCTCTGAAGTCCCCATGGAAAAGAGAAAATAAAAAATCATGATGTTGCTTAAACTTACAACATTTCTTGGAAATATTCCTTGGGGGGGAAAAAACAAACAAACAAAACAAAAAAAAAGAACAAGATGTATCTTTGATGCAAAATAACTTCTGACACTATGTAAACTTTCATAGTAGCCATTATCAGTTTTTTCAGGCAAGAAAGCATACATTTTTATTAACTGTGTGAGCAGTCAGCTCAGCCTATAGAACAGCAATCGTAACAATCCAATGTAACATTATTTAATTGTAGTGTAGTAAAAGTCATCAGAGTGCACTGTGGAGTGAAAAATCTGATAGAAATGTCAGATTTGCAGTGGCCTGAAACATAGCTAGTTTTAAACCACAGAGTGCACGGGGTTATAACACCTGGAGACTATGAACAAAGTTATCTTAAATCTACCTCCCAGCTTTTGGGCACTGGTTTGTTTGCTGCTCCGGTAAACATGCTATTCGAATTGAAACCTATTAGAAAGATATCATTAAAACTATCCCCATCCCACTCTCAGCCTAAGGCAGCAGACGGTTTTGAGTGCAGTGCTGTCCCATCCAGAGCCACGGAGATAAAAGGAAGCTCCCATGAAAATGCCCATTATGACCACCAGGTGCATCTCCAGACTTCATACCCTGCAGCAGTGCAGTGCTGCTCATGCAGCACCAATCCACCCAGCCCTTACTCCCTGTTCCCCCTTCTGTTTTGTCCTCCTGTGCTTTCTGAGGTCTTTGGGCTCACAAAAGCACTTCACAACTTCAGAGCAGGTGTGAGGGAAATCCACATCCTGAAGCTGCTTCTGAAACTTTTTTTATCCCCCCAGCTCCCCTAGAAGTGGCATGCGAGAGGCTTTGATGGGAGTCAGGAAAGCATTGCAGGCTCTTGGACTGGCTCCCAACACCCAAATTACACTGAGTGAGGATTCCTCCATGATGCAAAAGATTTCAGCTGCCATTTCAGGCACTCTCCGGAGTGGAACAATATTCTGGCTTTGGGTTTTAATTTATAAATATATAAGTATTCCCACAATAAACAAGAAAAGTACCTGAGCCAGCTAACAGAGTTTTTCTTACATCTCTGAATTATGTCCTTCTGGGAGGGGATGGTTGATGCTGGTTGACCCTGTTTACTTAAACATCACTGCAGAGATGACTCCACTTTCAGGGTATCTGTTTCCAAACCAGCTTTGGTACACCTCCCCTCTTCTGCAAGCCAGGCAAACCTCACTTTCTAGTTCCCTTCTCATCCTTCATATTTCCCAGGCACAATTTACTCACAAAGAAATCAGAAATATTCAGCATTCCTCAGTACTACAAACAAAGCCCAAAAAAATTTCAATCCAAAAAGTGCAAATTTTTTTATTCAAAATAAGAAATAAATGCAGTTCATTTAAAAAAAAAAAAAAAAAAAAAAAAAAAAAAAAAAAAAAAAAAAAAAAAAAAAAAAAAAGGTAAAAATCAGCAGAACAGGTAATTCCTAAAATTAACAGTCTTTTTAAAATGTATACTCATAAAATACTCCCTGAACAGAAAGTTTCCATTTTCCCAACTGAAAACTTCAGGAAGGAATAAGGATCTTGTTACAATTGCAGGCTGAGCTGTGCAGAACTATTGTTATTATTTCAATTTAACTTTGCTAAAAACTATCTGCAAATGGTTAGCTAGGACATCAGGCATCTTAAAATTTGCTTTCTGTCTTCTTCTCAGGGACCTAAAGATTGAAAATTTTCTTCTTGATGAGAACAACAACATCAAAATCATTGGTAGGTGCACACTATCAGTGAAGCTTGTTTTCTGCTTTTGTGTGTGTGTGTGTCGTTCTGTGACAGCTTGGCTACTATTCAAACAGCATGTTTTTTGAGTGAGCTTGTGATTATTCAAAAGACATATTTGAGCTTTTAGAATAAATACAAGTTATGAAGTATAGCTTAACAGCTTGTTTATCTGAGCATTAACTGAAACATATTTTTAAGAGAACAAGGAAAACAATTTTGCCTATTGTTTTCCCTTGTGTATTTCTGGAGAATCAAGAAACAATTACAGCTTTTATGTGTAGAAAGCTGTTCCTAGCAGAAGTGATTTGTAGACAAAGAAATAAATCTTCTGGGTTGAAATGCAGGTATGAACACATTAGTTTCTGTTGAGTCATTACTTCAGCTACAGACCTCATCATTTGGTATGTGTTAAAAAAAGAAAAAAACCCACTTTTTTTTGGTCACCAACAGAAATCTTGCTAGAGTTGTGAAGTAAACATTGATAAAAATAAGAGAATTTGCACCAAGCAGTTAACACAGTTCAGAGAAACAACTAATTTTATTCTATGGAAACACCACAGAAAAATCTCCACAAGGGATGTTAACTCTTAGAGAAGCCACATGTTTAACCCAGTGTTTCCTAAACTTTTAAAAGCTTAGCACCTCTGACAAAAAAGGGCACCAACTCTTCACCCCTGTTTTATAGCCAGCCAGTCCCTTACAATCACACCTTTCTCTTCCCTCCCCCTTGCACACATGCACATATACAGAGAAAAAGGCTTAAATTAGCACATTTTGCCCCTCATTTACCGCGAGCTAAAGCACACCCAGCTGAGCTGAATGCCGTGGCTCATTAAGCCTTGCTAATGCGACTGTGTAGCTGTGTACTAGCATGTAGTCAGCAGAGGTAAACTGAAACAGTTAAACCAAAATCAACCAAACCGGATCAGTGGCTCTGTAACTTCACTGTAATTCCTCTGCTAATTCACGGCACATTTATTCAAACCAAAATTGGCAACTACAGCTAAGGCATCAATAGATGTTACAGCTTAGCTGCTGGTTTTGTCTTTCTCCTGTCTTCAGATAATTGGTAAAGTGACAGTAATTTGAGAAGAGACTAAAACTTCTTTGCCTTTGGTTTTGTGACTGTCAGATTTTGGGCTGAGCAATGCTGCAAGGTTCGATGGTCTCTCCCAGGAGCTGTTACGTACTCAGTGTGGAAGCCCAGCTTATGCTGCGCCAGAACTGCTTGCTCATAGGAAATACGGTCCAAAGGTGGATGTCTGGTCCATGTAAGTAGATCTAAAAATGCACTTATCGAAACACTCTCAGCACTGAGTTGTTTAGGCAAGACTGATATAAATGGGTTCGTGGCTCTCAGCTTTGGGGCATCAACGGCAAAACAAAGATACATCAGAAAAAAAAACACTTGAGCATCTTGAAATGTGCCTCCATTTTAAAACACTGGCAAAAAAAACGAATTACCAATACACATGGTATTCTGGAGGAATTCTGTGTCAAGAGAAGTCAGCAGAAGGTCAGATGTCTGCATATAGGAACTTGTACTAAAAAGCCAGAGAAAGAACTTGTATGTACCAAGCCCCTCCGAGGAACCCTACCACCCCCCTGTCCTTCTGGCACAAAGTTTCAGCTGGTAGCAGAGTAATTTCTGACAAAATCAGAAACCTTGAAAGTCCTGGGCTGACAAGGGGGCATTTTCTGTCTAAGGCATATTTTGCCAAAAGAAGAAATCTATAGGGAAAATTTGAGTCTCAGGGACACACAAACCTAGGATGTGGCTATAGTAGGGCTATGAGACCTTCATCCATACCTTGGCTAGGCCCTTTGTACCAAATTGTGATAAAAAGGTAGAATTATTTCCTTGGTAGATGATATAAACCTGAATGGAATTCATTTACTTTTTTTATTAAATCTGCAGAATATGTCTCCTATAACAAGCAAGAATACAGAAAGTGCCATAAGAAGAGTAAGTTTTCACATAAACTATCATCTCAGACCTTTCAAATGCATTTGCAGTTTGCAGCTCTAGCAGCCAAGTTATGGGGGGTTTTACATTTTTTTTCTAGATGGAGGTGGCAAAATTATAGTATATTAGGTTGATTTTTGTATCCTCTGATCTTTATGGGCCAACTCTCCATGTCCATGCGATCATTTGTCCAAAGGCAGTTCATATTTACCGATATGTGTGTGTGTGTGTGTATATATATATATATATATATGTATATATGCCAGAGTATCAACTTCTTCTCAGCTGTTTTGATAGTAACTGCATGCCCAGGTCTGAGTGTTCCACCTAGGATACATTGTTAAGCCCATTTCTAGCAAGTAGGATACAGGGCATAGAAGCTGAGCATGTGTAATATAAACTAAACCAAATTTGTGCCTAGAGCATTAAGGATAAAAAAATCAGTGGCTGATAAAATGCACCTTCATCCAGATTCCTCCCACCTATTTGCAATTATAACATAATTCCACCATTCTGTGATTCTGTTCAGCACACAATGCTGTGTTTCATTTAAACCACTTCATTCAGGACATGTGCCAAAAGGAAAGGAATGCCTGGATGTACAGAGCTGCTCTGCACTGGAATGTCACACTTGCCTGTCCAGCTGCAAGAATACAGTCTCCTTGAGGAGTTCTCAGCAGTTTTTAACAAACTGGGTGTTCACAAAGGACAAAGTGTTTTAGTTTGCTCTGCAGGGTTGCTGATAACTGCATGTAGGCATCTGATTCAGGTGCCTAAAACAGAAGCTTAGTTTTCCTGTATGTTCAGAAGAGAAAAAGGATTTATATACATATGGATATATGACATACATTATTCCTCTCAAGACCTGCTTCTGACAGACATACCATATATTAGGGTTTTGATTTAACCATGATTCTTATACCTCAGCTTCTTCTAAATTTACTGGATGTGAATGGTACACAAAGGATGAAGGGATACATGCTATCAAATTACTTCTGTATAAGTCTGGTTTTCAAGAGTGCTACTCTGAATGTATTTAGGCATAACACAGATTAATCAGGTCTAGAGGATGCTGCCAGCACTTGAATAGGATAATACTGATTTCACATTTCAGATATCTGAATAAGGGCAAAGCAGTAACCCTAGAACTGTCTACTGAGCTCACTCTGTTAATAAACAGCATATAACAGTTTGAGGGCTATATAAAACTTATGTATGGCCCTTGGTGTGTAACGCAGACAGATTCTGCACCTCAGGCATAAAATACATTTACAATTTAAATAAGACATGTTCACATTATCATAGTGGGAAAGGGAATTTTGATGGACTAACAGATTAATTAGAAAGATAAGTTACTTCAGTTGTCATAAAATAAGTAGAGGATTACAGATTGACTGGACTCTAGAATCAAAATATTTCAGTGCAGTACAGAAATACTGACTTTATGCAGCAGGACTGACAAGGAGTAATTTCAATAGGAACCAAAAAGGCATAGTTTTTCAACTGTTTGAAAACATTAATAGAAGACTGTAGTTGAGCGCACCCCAGATTTGTCTTACAGATAACACCATCATCATCTCCACTAATGTGCCAACCAAGTCAATTAAATTAGAATTACCTGAATTCCTACAATGACTATCTCTGCTGAGTTCTGTAGAGAAGTGGTAAAGGCTGGTTGAAAGGAACGCTGAGCAACCTGGATTAGTGAAAGGTGTCCCTGCCCACAGCAGAGGGGTTGGAACTAGGTAATCTTGAAGGTCCCTTCCAAACCAGGCCATTCTATGATTCATTCTATGATGAAGAACAGTGCTGTTGTGGCGGTGTGGTTCAGCTGGAGAAAGGAAGTACCATGGAGAGTGTTCAAGGAAACCTCCCTCTTTGCAAACTCAGGACAGCTAAGCAAGTTTTCCAAATGTTGGTACTTCTCCAAACTGAATGGCAAACCTTCACAAAGTTTGCTGATTGCTGCTAGCAGACTGTTAATCTTTCGCAAGAGTTAAAACTTTAAGTCTTTAGCCAACAGCAAGCTGTTACCACACGAATGCCTTCTAGGCATAAGTCACACCTAATTTAGCAATCTGAGCAAAGCAAGAAGAACTGAATTACTATTTGGAACAAGATCTATTGCATCAGTCCCAGTTCTGTGTTGTCACTCAGCCTCCAAACCAAAATGCTTTATTCTGATGGGCTGGGTACATTACACTGTCACTCCAATTAGCTTATTTTTAAAATAAACAGCAGGTTTCCACTTTCAACACTGCAGGCTTTCCAGTCACTCACTGTACGCTCTATTTTATATGTAGTTCCCACAACATTCTTTTCTAGATAAAATGGCATTTACACAAAGAAAAAAGGCGTAAGATGTGTATTCAGTACAAATTGCTGCTTAGAGGTAATTTGTAACCTCATTCTTGATGCTGAAGGCAAATCTCTGAAAACTGACTCATAACTGTGTGGGATTTTTTAATAAATATTTTTTAGCATTGTATGGAGCTCTGATGTTTGTCTTTTTCTTTGACAGAGGAGTAAGCATGTTTGCTATGCTAACTGGCACATTACCCTTCACTGTGGAACCTTTTAATATCAAGCAACTACATCAAAAGATGTTAATTGGAGAAATCAGCCCTATTCCGTCAGATATCTCCCCTGGTAAAGCACTTTAATTTTTATAAAGAATACCGATGTAAAAAAGTTCTAACCCCTACAATAAGAAATAAGTTATCAAAACTTTAAATATTTTTTTCCTGAAGACCTTATCTTTTGGCTACTGACAGAGCCCATGAGACTGAGATTATTAGAGAAATGGGAGGGCTATTTTTGTGAAGAGTCTGTTCATATTTTTCATGAGAAAGAACTGAAATACAACATTTCCCAATGAATTTTACTGACCATCTCTAATGAGGTACAGTCAATGGAGTCTTTTAGGACAACTGGGACAGTTCTCAAAAGTTTTAGCCTGAATTGCAAACCATGGCTCTAAACCCTAGAAGTCATGTTGGTGTGTATGCACTCTCAGTCAGCAGTCCAAAATCTATTTCCTCAAAGTTCAAAATTCCGTTGCTTACAGTGATTCTTATACACCTCTGGCTCTAATCCTTATTTTCTCTCCACCTGGGCTAGCATGTCCTCTGTCAACCATCACAAGCTTAGGCACCTTCTCACAGCTGTTATCGTACAGCTTCACTGACCAAGTCAGAAAGGAGAGCAGAATGAGGCCTGTTTAGCACAGCTATCTACCAGCAAGAGTTCAGATCTCCCCAGCATTTTGAACAGCATTTTGCTACATTAGGCAAGAATGAGCCTAGGAACCAAGATTAGCTTCAGTGGCTCAGCCTGCAGCCAAGCACTGGGGAGCAGCGGACAGTTCCAGACTAAGCTAGCTGGATCTAGTCTGGAGTACAATATTTAGATAATGTGATGATTCAATTTCTTTCTCTTCCCTAGAAAATGGTATGAGGATATCTACCATAGCTGTCAAGAATGTTTGTACATTAGTCTCTCGTTTCTCTTTCTCAGGAGATCAGTTGCCGGATAGCAGCTTCATTCTTGTACAATCCCTCCATAGCTGCAACTATTATATTTCTAATTTTTCTTATTTATGTTATTGTTATAGCTTCTACTAATAAATGCATTATCTCTGATTTTCTACAAAGCCTGCACAGTTGGTGGAAGATTTTGGATAACTCCATTGTTCTCTTGCCCACTGGGAATTTAGTGAGAGAGCAGTAGTAAATTAGCTTTGCCTACTTTAGATCTAAGCTCTTCCGATGGAAATTACAAGTGAAAGGAGCAGTATGTTCCAAGTTTAATGCTCACTTGCCGTTTTGTTCATTTCAAAACATCCCCAGGGAATATAGAAGAATTCAGTAAAGTTTTCCCAAGAAGAAAAGAAAGAGAGGGACTTTATGCAGTGTTGGAGCTGAGTGATTGACATATGGGAATGTTTGAGCTTTCTCTGTCCCAACTCCAAGAAGCCAAAGCACAGCACATGAGCTGAGCACAGGGGTCTATCTCCTTCCCTCGTTATGGAGACTTTTATCAACGCAATTGACATCTTTGTGTGAGGAAAAGAACTCCTGGGTTAAATAACTTCAGCTGGCACTGAAATGCCCCTTCCTAAAACCTTCATCATGAGTGAGCACAATACTGAAATTGCTGTATATGCCATAGGCTGCATTCACTGGGGTGAATCAAGAAAATTAGGAAGTGAGGTCCAGTACTCTATCTACAGCAGCATCCATAGGTCCCTAGCATGCATCCTGGTATGGTTTGGCTCCTGCTGCCCACCCTGTTCAGATGACTTTGGGGGGACAGAGTCACTATGTGGGACCATGGCAGACTGAGAGTAAAGCCCCAGAGACTGAATTTTATCTGAAGCTCTTACAATGTGGAAAAGCAGGGCAAGTGTTACATTTCTGAAACAGAAAAAATATGCACTTCTCCAATAATAAACTATTACTAGTAAACAAACCATTGCATCATAATATTGCACAGGAGCTGTACACTTCATGCAGTCCTTACTTGAGCCTGACCCTGCTAAGAGGCCTGGAGTCAAAGAAGCAATAAAAGACAAATGGTTGAATGAAGGTTTCACCAGAAAAATACTGAATACTGCTCCCTACGAGAACAAGTAACCATTTTTGATATTTATCTTCTACCTTGGGATTTCAGGATTGGAGATTTGAGAGGAAAGTGTGTTTAAGATTTGTTTGTTTGTTTTAGGAGATTTTTGTTATCTACTATGGGCTGTTCCAAAATGACAGAATTTTGTTTCAGAAAACATCACATCAACTTTTCTAGCCATGGATAAATTTTGTGTAAGAGGAAACATTCTTACAGAACTGCTTATATCCATTGTCACAGTAATTTTTTTTCTCAACATGCCTCACAGCTACCACTAATTTCTAGACAGTGTGCTTCTGATCTTTTCCTACAAAACTAGGTCTCACATGCCCACCTGAGGGAACAACATTTTTATACTACGCTGAAGTTCCTGTTATTCTAATAATTTTTATTCTCATCCATCTTTGTAACTGGCTTTACGTAGTTTACAATTTTTCTTAGTAAGGCACTTTATGGTTTTACGGTTTTAAGATTTGGAGTCTCAGAATCCAAGACTGACATATTTCTACATTGCCTTTATTAGACTTCACAACTTAAAGAAGCCTGTGAGTAAAACAATTATCATTGTAACAAAACATCTTTTATTTCACAATCTGATTTATGTAAAACTTAAAATCCCACTGTACTTTCTTCAGTTCTTTTTTTTATCCTTCAAGATTTTCTTGTCTTTAGCACTCTTCATGTCTTCTTATGTACATGCACACATACTATTTCTCTCTGTTAATCCATTTCGAGCTACTGTACTGAGAACTGAAATACACACACTTCATTAAAATGAGAAAACTTTTCAGGCTTAATCCTGGTGGGTATCCTTTCAGAGTAATCAATTAAATCAACAATAGAACATTTAATGATGCAGTAACAGAGCCTCAGCCCAGAAGTGAAATTAGCATAGCCAGACAAGAGGATCATTGCACAACTGTGCACCATAATTTGCCTGTGCAATCAACTTAGCTTACTCCAGATACATCACAAGAAGTGTGTTGTCCACTTACTGTAAATACTGACATTGTACCTGGATGCATCCTTTGTATTTAAATACTTTTTTCTAATTTTTCAGACTTTGCCCCAGTGACCTGAACTCTGTTGTTTTAAACTACATGATTAAATTTATGGAATTCGGTCTTTCAGAAGTTATCAACATTTTAATAAATAACAGACCCTCTCCTGCCATGGCTTCTTATTGCTTATTCCTGAAGAAACTGCTCAGGTATCAGAAAGACCACGAAAAGGCCCAGGTAAGATATAACGGTCATGACAGGCATAAAGTCCTCCCTTGATTTTTATGAGGAACAATAGCCACATAGCACATGTGGAAAGGGTAGTTGTCCATGGAATGGGGAAAAAGTCATCAAAAATAGTTGTGAAATTGCAGATTTGAGTGCAGTCTCATGAAAACTACACTCTGGCATTCTTAGAAGTGATTAATTTATGAGAATTTTTTTTATTACCAGAGATAAATGTATACTTTTTTAAGACTAATGAATTTAAAAAATGAGCTGCTGGTTATAACAGGATTGAGAATTATTTTGCCTTACATATAAGATTATTTCTCCATTGGGAAAAGGATCATTAGCATCTCAGTGACCTTGCCATCCCTTCCCTTTCTAACTGGTCTGTGAGGACCTAATCCAAAGTCTGGGGAGTGGGAAACTGTTCAAACTGTAAAATCTTTTCCCAGCATCTTTTCTTTTTTTTTTTTTGTATTTTTACCACTGTATGTTATACTCACATCCCAGCTCCAACTCACTCAGGAACATGGAATGAGATCAGAGATGAAAAAAATTTTAAAAATAAGTTAAAAAAAATTTGGTAATCACTGGTAAGGCCACAATTAGTCAAAAAGGCTGTAAGCTTTTCTTTTACAACCATCTCCACTAAGGAGTTCACAGCTCAGCCATAAAAATTTTGCTTCAGGCAGAAACTGGGCAGACAGGAAGCCAAATTCCAGCTTCTAACACAGAAGTGCAATGGCAAAAGCTTCAGCAACAAAACAACACACATCAGAGATTAGCCTCCCATTCAAAGCCTTTGCCCTGGAGAAGCTGTATTTTGAGAAGGTCCAGTTGACTCCTCTAGAAATTATTCAGATGAGCTTGAGCAGATCCAGATCTCAATCGCAGCACACAGCCCCGAGGTCGCAACAGTCTGTGCAGTGTCTGCAGACAGAACCATAATTCAAAAATATGAGTTGGGGAGTGTGTGTGCATGGTTAGGGAGAGGAGGCTTTTCTTCACATATGTGAATTTTTTCATGTTACAATTTTAAGTAGGATCTGCTAAATCATAAGTGACTCAAAAAGACCCATATTGTGAAGGCTATTGACTAGCTTTCTTATACCTCTGGATATCAAGCTGATTTACAGCCAGCAGAGATCTAGCCTTCCAGGCAAGTGGCAGTGTTTCATGTCCTGTGTGACCTCTTTCAGCATCCTAACCGGCTGGAAGAGGGAAGTGATCTTGCAGATAAAGTTGCAAGCTGATTAGGAGTCTGTGTTACTTCTTGCCACTCCTGGCATCCAAAATACCCTCTTAAGGCAGAGTCAAGCTGAATTCAAGCAGAGGCACTAAAAATAGCTCTGATTGTAAGATATTAATTATTATAATTATTGATTATTGTTGTGAAGTCCTAGTAAATATATTTTCCAGGTGGGGTGCAAAAGAGGGGAAGTTTAACAAAGGAATGACAGACATTTTCTTCCTCTGTGTTGACATTTTCCAGTCAAAGGTTTAAATCCAAACCAGTACTGACCCAAAATAACCTGACCAGCTCTCAGCTCAAAACAGTGGTGACTTTCACAGCATCAGGAGATCACAGAGTGTCTGAGGTTGGCAGGGATCTCTGGAGGTCATCTGACCCAACCCTCCTCCTCAAGCAGGGCCACCTAGAGACAGATGCCCAGCACCTTGTCCAGACAGCTTTTGTCTCCAAGGATGAACACTCCTCAGCCACCCTGGGAAACCTATGACAGTGCTTGGTCACCCTCACAGTAAAAAAGTATTTCTTGATGTTAATAGGGAACCTCTTGTGTTTCAGTTTTTGCCCATTGTCTCTGGTCCTGTCACTTTCAACCACTGAAAAGAGCCTGGTTCCTGCTCTTTCCAGCCTCTCTTCAGACATTTGCATAAACTGATGAGATATCTCTGAGTCTTCAGATTAAAGTCTCTCAGCCTTTCCTCATAGGAGAGTCATTCCAGTTGCTTAATCTTTTCTGTGGCCCACTGGAGTCTCTCCTATATGTCCATCTTTCTCTTGTCCTGAGGAATCCGGATCTAGGATGCAGTACTCTTAGTGTGGCCTCACCAATGCTGAGCAGAGCTGCTGGCAACACTCCTGATGCAGCCCAGGGTACCACCAGCCTTCTCTGCAGTAGGGGCACATTGCTGGCTCATGGTCAACTTACTTTTCACCAGGACCTCCAAACTGATTTCCAGCCAAGTGGCCCCAGCATATTCTGGTGCTTGGGGTTGTTCTCTCAGGACTTTGTACTTCCCCTTGCTGAACTAAACCTAGCAGGACATGTGTAGCATGTGAACTGGGGATCTGTCCAATTGTGTCATACCACAATTTCCCATTTCTACAGCTTCCCTATGTCCCTTTCCACATAGCTCCCAGATGGGTAGTTCTTTCTTCTGCACCACAGAACAATGCTGATCTGCAAATCTTCACATGTTCAGTGTGAGGAGTTCTTAAATTTGCAGGTAGACCTTTCCTTTGATGGTTTCACAGGGAAATGACTCACTTTTATGGGGTCATCTTTGCTGAGAACTTGAAATACAGGCACAACCTAGATGCCTAAATTTGTCAGAGTGGATTCTACCACAAATAATACCTTCTAACATCTGTTCCTAAGACATAGGAATCAGGAAATTAGAACAGAACAATCCATACTATCTTTTTCCATGTCATTAAAGGTTTGTTTCCTCGTGTTTGCCAGCACAACATTTGTAAATGCTACCTTTAAACTAATAAACACAAAGCCTGCTAGTAGTACAATTAAGAGATCATTCTGTTATCAAAGAGTGTTGTAAGTTCAGTTTTTGCCCCAGATAATCACTCTCCATCATTTGTTTCTTATTTTTGTCTCTGTACTCTCTTATATTCTTGTCTATTATGAAAATCAATGTTTCTCCCTTGCTTAGACTGTGCAAATGCTTGTAGTTAATAAAGATCACATCTTGATCATTTCTTATTCAAGCCTTTTGCACAATCAATCTCTCCAGAAGCTCTTTTAAATCATGACTATCAGTGCTACCGTGGTTTGCCAGTTTCTCCAACATTCAGTAATATTCATATTGCCCAGCAAGGCTGGGTTTTGGTAAAAAACAGGGGAGAAAGAGAGGAAGGCTCGCTAAGAAATCAAGTTGGGCATTCTTACTCAATCAGTGCTCTTATTTCTCCAGTATCCTCTGGCCTGTTCTTCAGCTAAAGCTACTTTATGCACATACTTGCACAATGGCAAAACTTAGCCCTAAGCGTATGCAAAGTATATAGGGGAAAGAGAAGAATGCATCTCTTGGATCCCAAGACGGATCCCCACACGGGTGGCATGACATTTTTGGGCAGAGGCAGAGCCAAGAGCAACCCCCAGCTCCCTTGGAGACTAGCCCACACTGCTCTGGCACAGCTCTCAGAGGAGACAACTGGCAGGGGATTATCTTGGGGGAAGGACTCTCTGCTCTGGTCTAAAAGAGGCCAAATTCAACCACCTCTTTGGCAGGCTATAATGCACTTCCCTGACCACCCGGCCACAGAGTTGAAACTGAGGAAGAAGCTTGAGGATTGTTAACTGAGTGTGAGGGGGAAATTTCCTGCTTTTTATTCTTCTTATTGAGAGCCTGATGTTACTGGAGCTTAATTACAACAGCATGGGCATTTGATATTTGTATTAAAAATTATGCCAAGGATATTTCAAAATGCATAGATAGATGTTCTCTCTATTCTGTATAAAGCCAACTATTTACTATTTATTACTAGCAGTGTGTGATTCGTCTTCAAATCACATAATTTCCTTTCAGCTCTCCAGATCTTGCAAATCTATGCATCTGCTTTAAGGATGTGGGTAGTTTCACTGAGCTCAACAAGACAACTCGTGTGTAGAAAATTAAGGCACAAATATTAGCATTTGCATATAAATGAGTTCAAATTTAAATCTAAATTATGGAAACGGATAAGTAACAACTAACAGTCACAAGTAAAATGAAGTAACCTGAAAACAAATCGTCATCCATTTACACTATTTCTGTCTAGGACCACAAAGACTATTGTGTATTCCTGTCTGTGTATGAAAAGATATATTTACAGAGAGCTAATATTTATAAAGGAACAAATTTATGGTAAAAAAATACTCCAGTATTTTTGAGCAAATTAGAAACCTCCTCTCCCCTCAGTGATTTGTAGAGAAAGTTGGCATCTGGCTCTTCTGAATATTCTGTCCAAAAAGAACCAAAAATATCAGATATCAACACAAATGGAAAAGTAATTGCATTCATAACAATGCTTATGAATAACGAGCAATAAAAAATTCCACCAACAAAATCAACCCAAAACATTATTTGGAATTCAAATGCGTTTTCACAAACCACTGCATTAAACTCATTCCAGGCAGCTGAATATGCTATGATTTTTCACACAATACCAAGAAACATACAATTTCCTGGGGACAAATTTTCAGCACGACTTCTAATCTACAACTCAAAAAAAAAAGTTTGTGGAAAATACTTTTCATGTACAAAATCCCTGCGTTTGATAATCCAGGGTGAGTCATTGTATTTGCAACATCTCCTTGTATACACAAGTTAACATTTGCACATGCAAATAACAGTTTTGGTGGATGCAAACAGATGTGCCTCTCTTTTTTCTGTGTGGAATTAGAGAAGTCTGCTGAAAGCTTTACTCTGAAAAAAAGCACAAGATCCTTTCCATGTTCAAATTTGAGCCATAAGTCACTGGATAAACTTAAAACACAGCCTGTCCTTTTATGCATCGTAATTTCTCCTAGCAACATATTTACATTTTATGTGTTCTGTTGTAGAAGAGGGAGCCTTAATGCTCACAATTTGCCATCCAGAACTTTATAGCTAGTCCTTGCAGAAAAAAGAGCATTTCTGCCAAAAACTTCCTGCCCAGGTGCTTAACCAATTAGCTCTTAAGAGGTCTGGCAGTAAAACCAGTCATGGCAAGTTTTCTGATATACTGTATATAAGGTGACAGCTTGCAAAATGTAAGACGAAAATTTGTTTTCTTAACTAGCACTGTGTAAAATCCTGGGAGACTATTTGATTGCATAGCCTAAAATACTTATGACATCTCAAATTCGCAATTGATCTAGTGTGGTTTTAACAATATGTTGTCAACTTAAACATATTGTGTTTCTTTTTATAAATACTTCTACAGTAATTTCCTTAATTGTGATTGGGTGCTGCAAATATGTAGGAAGGATGGGGTGACCCCACAAGTTTGAGGTTTGGGGCCCTTCAAATTTTTCCAAACATTTTTGCTAACTCACAAAATACATGTAAGCTTTCAAAAGTGCCTTTTCTCCACAAATTACATCCACTCTTTATAACAACATGTTAGATTAAAAACATATTTTTCGCATGGAGAGTACTTTTCAATGCAAAGAATAGAAGAAAACTGTGAAATATAAATAGTATAGTAAAAAAATTACTTTTCTAATTCTGGAAACAAAAAGTTTGTATTACAGAGGGGGAAAGATTGAAATTCACTACAGATAATTCTTGAAGTGATACATAATGATAAAGTGAACATGTCAAAGATGACATGGAGAGCGGCATAAAAAAGCTTAATATTGAACTGGAATGTCCATGTAGATAGTTGTCTTGGTTTCAGAAACTACATTAGACCACAGTGCTTATAATACCAAGGTTGTGGGCCATTCACTGAAGTGCTGGACTTGATTGTCCTTGTGCGTCCGTTCCAATTCAAAATATTCTGTGATTCTACATTTCAGAAACGTCATTTTCAGGAGTGCCAGGCCTGAGAGAATATGGTCTATGACTGTGATGGTTTGGACTTGGCTCCCTACCAAATGCCCAACCCCCCAGTAGCAGCCCCTCTCTTCCCCCCTTTCTACTTCCCTCAGGGCAAAGAAAAAAAACTATGCAAATTGAAGAACCCAAAAATCAAGCTAGTTATATAAAAAATTATGTTTTATGTATATTACAGTTAAGATGGCTATGTACACAGCACAGGGAATCCAAACACCCCCCCGAAGGGATAGGGAAAGGGGAAAAAGGGACAAAAGGAAACAAAAAGGGACGCCGAATAGATATGCACAATCAAACCCGAGAACTAGTAAAATAACTAGTAAAACAAATCTCACCACGTCCCTTAGAAAGCAGGCTTGGCAGACACTGCCAGCACTCTCCAAGCTTCCTCGTGGCAGGTCAGTGGATGCTGCAGGCCTCAGCCTTAGATAAGCGAGACCAACGCAGGGACCCACTGTTCCTGAACTCCGGCGGAAGAGAAGAAGAACGAAGGCCGCTACTCCTCTCTTATTTATACCACGATTTATGTAAAAATTGTATGGAATACTGGGAACACTGCCCCTTCCTTGGTTACCAACTGGTAACCAGGGAAGGCCTAGATTAAAACCACAATGACAGAAGCAGTGCACGGCACAATCATCTTATCACAAGAGTTAGTTCTGTAGGAAGGGGTTTATTTCACTGTGCAGTCCTTGCATTTTCACAAGATTTTGATACCTGAAACTTGGCATGTATGAGGCTGCCACAGTGAGGACTCTGAAAACTTGGATCATGGGACAGACAAGCAACCTTCAGACAAGAACCTCTTCACGGAGGATGCTTGTAGGAGTGAGGGTAACACCACTGCAGCAAGGAGTGAGTCCTCAAGTCCATTTTCTTGTTGGGATGAACAGCTCCACGGAGGTCTTCCTGCTGCCATTCCACTGCAAAACTTTCCCAGATCTGGTCTACTCTTGTGCTGACTACTTACCCTCACAGCAAACAGCAAGAGTCCCATGACAATCTTCCTCCTGGATCAGGAGTGGCTCACAGCATTCCGTAAGGTTTTTGTTTTGCAGCACGAGCTCTGTCATACCTTGATCTTGTTTACACTTCTGTTAGGAGACTCCGTGAGCCATAAGCCATAACCATAACGAAGTGCTATGGGCTCTCCAAAGATGGCATTCTGGTCTCCAGTGGATTTTCATGAAAACTTCCTCCCTGGGGTCTGTGTGGTAAAATTAATGGTCTGACAGCCTAAGTACAACTGGGTTTCAGGAAGAACCTCTGGCATGAGGTCTGCTCAGATGAAATGTTGACATGCATAACTAAGGTTTGTGTAAAAACAAGATTTCCCATTGTACATATTATGCTTTTTATGGGTTTTTTTAAAGTTTAAGGAGCCTTTTTTGTCTCTTACTAATCAAATGGTGTTTGATCATTTTACAGAGGGAAAATGAAAAACACAGTATTAATCCTGATAAACAGTTGACTAAGGAGTCAGAAATTAAGATTTTCCAGAAGGTTGAAATGGACGCTCTGGAAAACCTCAGGAATCATGGCAATAAGGAATTTCCTTCTCTACTAACCCTGGCAGTGCCAGATGTTATTCAAGAAGATGAGATTGCAATTACATTGGAAAACCAAGAAAACTTGTCAAAAGGTAATTTTCTGAAAAAAGTCTTGCTGTCTTAGTCCAAAATAGTAAAAGGGTATTTGACTAAGGAAAAGAAAGGGAACACAATTCCTGAAATGCTAGAAATATCTTTGCATTTAGTTTTGAAATTACAAGTATTTTGAGCAATTGTTTCCCAGGCTTAAGTCTGATGATAGATACAATTTTGATCAGGTTAAAAAATCAACAAGTGAACACCTAATCCCGTGCTTACTCAGCAGATACTAATTACAAATAGCTGTTCTATGAGCTATTCAATAAGGTGTTGGCATCATTTTCCGTTGTCTCAAAAATGTAGAAGTTGCAGAGTACTGGATAATTAAAATCCAGTTCTGAATTATTTCTCCTCCAGCTATTGCACTCCTACAGCTACTCACATGGTTAAACTAATGTGATAAATATCCCCAGAAGCATAAATGGATAGGTTGCCCAGAAATGTTGTGAATGCCCCATCCCTGGAAGTATTCAAAGCCAGGCTGGACAGGTTTCTGAGCAACCTGGTCTAGAGAAAGGTATCTCTGCAGTGGGGTTGGAATGGGATGATCAGTAAGGTCCCTTCCAACTCAAACTATTATATGAATATTATAAGATTCTACTGTAGTCACTAAAATTAAGTCAGACAAATTTATGCTGAGATGCTAATCTAAAAGTGACGATTGACTACCTGCAGATCACCCTTTGCTTTAAGTCTTTGGTGTAAAATTTCATTCTATGTCAAGATCCACTTTTATCTATGCCTTTACAAATACTGACTTTATGATGGGATGACGCTGATTTGATATTAACGTGTTAATTTCTTGAAAATATCGTTCCAGCAGAAGATGATCTGATTTATCCTATATTCTACTTAGTTTCCAATTTTGCAGGCAAATTGTTGGTTCGCCTTGGGCCTCCTAAGCCATCAAGCAAAAATATGCCGTGTGAGCCCATTTATCAGCCAGTTTTGGACTCTCAGAAGAATCAGAGTCATTTTGAAGACTTGAGAGAGGCTGGAAAACCATGTCTTCATGAGAAATCACCATCCACACCAACAAATAAACAATCTTCCTTTTCAAACATCCAAGCAATGACAAGTACAAGCAAAGTGCCTCCACGGTCCCTGATGGAAAACAGAATTATTACCAGAAGTCCTTTATGTTGTCAGGACATGAGGTTTATAGACCTTTTAAAGGCAGTAGATGAAAATATTTACATCTCAACACAGAGGCAACTTGATAAAGACTCTCCACAATTGCCACCTTTCCCCAGGCTGCGACAAGCTGCCCTGAGAGAAACACTGCCTAGAAAGATTTCCTTGCTAGGGGCATCACAGGAACACACAAACATCTGCCCTCTGGTTATAGTTAATGGTTCAAAACCATCAACCTTCCCCATGCCCCAACAGCAAATGTTTACCATAAGAAGCATGAGACAGTTTAAAGAAAACCCAACTCGTTTTTTCAATAAGAAAACTAAGAAAAATTTTATTCAGATCAGACACATACCTGCAACTACAGATCTAAATCTTCCTGTTTTATGTCCACCACACCAAATGAGATTGGGGAAGAAAGCTGAGACTCTAAGATTAAATTTTGCATAAATAAAGCACCTACAGAGCATCAGAAATAAATAGGGTGAGGTGACCGGTACAAAACAAAGACAGACAAAACCAGAGAGCAAGAAAAGGAAGGCAGAAGAGATTAATCCAATCTGAAAATGAGACTCTTTCAAACACAAGGGATGACATAATTAAATCTGTATATCTCTGATATTGACCAAACACTGGGCTACAAATATTATGGAAAACACTGAAGATACAGAAGAACAGAGGCTACTGTAACAGAACAACATCACATATATTTAGGCACAAAAGTGGACACTGAGTGCAGACAACTGAATATTTGGTATCAATACATATATTGTCCCAAACTTGCGTCACTTGTACTTATGTATTTCATTAAGGAACTAAACCTGGGGTGGCAGTTTTCATTAAGCTATGAACATAATTCAGAAGGTAAACAAACAGCAACAATGATGGAATAAACAATTTTGGGTGGATTGCCATGATACACAAAATAGTCATGGCACTGATCATTTATTTATTTCTTTACTTGCTTATTAGTTTTAGCTGTGTGTATTCCAATTAATGAAGACCATACAACCTAATTTCCCTGAAAGGAACAAATCGGTACATTTTCTTTGTACATTTAACTGTAATTGTCTACCTTTGCAGCATTTGTCCCTGACTATTGAAAACATGCATTTGCTTTCAGTTTCAACGTATTGTGCTCCTCAGTTAGATTTTAATTGTTCTAAGCTTCAAGCCTGTTTCTATCCTCAAACAAGTTTTATATCAATTTAAATCCCTTAAGTTTGAGAGATGTGAACTTGATTGACACCAACAGAGGTGAGAATACAATGGGAATCTTCATATTTGCTGCTCCATAAGCTCCCCTTAAAAGATGCACAAAGGATTTCTAGGTAATACAAGATATTGTTTTTCTCAGAAAATCTGATTTCCTTAGAATTTAGGAAATTTTTATGTCTTTAAAATATTTAAATCTTTGAATAGCCCTTAAAAAACACTTCTTCGTACATACTGTTTGAAACAAATGGTTTCATCAGTAAGTTGACACTGCAATTCACTGTTTCCTTTCACAATACTGAAATGCTTCATTCTGAATATATATCATAGAATCATAAAATGATAGAATCGTTTGGGTTGGAAAAGACCTTTATGATTATAAAGTTCAACTGCTAACTCAGCAGTGTCCAGTCCACCACTAAACCATGTCCCAGAGTGCCACATCTACACACCCTTTAAATACTTCTGGAGATAGCAACTTCACCACTTCCCTGCTCAGGCTGTTCCAGTGTTTGACAACCCTTTCAGTGAAAAAATTTTTCATAATATCCATTCTTAATCCCTTGTCCAAATCGTTGATAAAGATATTAAACAAGTCTGGCCACAATGATGAGTCCTGGGAAACACCACTTTTGACCGACCGCCAGACAGTTTTTCATCCAGTTTGTTTTCTGAGAAAAATGTCTTTCCTTGACGCTTTCTAATATTTTCTTTATACTCTAATTCCAAATGACAATAACATCAAAATAGTTTTTTCACTATGTTAAAACTCCATTTTCCAGAGAGCTCTACCATTATCTTCCAGCTCCTCCAAAAGCCCTCAGAGAGAAGCTTATGCTTCTCTTTCACCAGCCTAGTCCAGGCATGCCTGCGTGGGTTCCAAGCAAATGACAGCTGCAGGAGAATAGCCATTTCCCACTAAAACAAAGCCCAGAAACATTAGTGTTAAGTGGCAGTGCACCATGACCCAAGTGCAGAAGAGGCAGCTTTTGCTGGAGGAGCGCTGAATTGTGATGCCTTCATTCTCCTATGGCCTCAGCTATCTCCAGCCCAATCTCTGCTCTAGTTGTGACAGAGAACTGTGGCTTCCAAGGGGTTAGATACTTACCAGTGGTTAAAGAAAACATCAGGTTTTGGCAGGGTCCCTGGCACTTGCCTATTCTTTCCATATTCAAAGTAATACAGTTATGTGGTGAGGCAACCCTGGCTGGATGGCAGGTACCACCAAAGCCACCCTACCATTTCTCCTCCTCAACTGGACAGGGTAGAAAAAATACAATGAAAGGCTCATGGGTTGAGATGAGGGCAAAGAGAGATCACTCACCAGTTACCATCATGGGCAAAACAGACTCATCTAGGGGAACTTAGCTTAATTTATTCCTAATCAAATTAGGGTGATGAGAAATAAAAATACATCTTAAAACACCTTCTTGCCACCCCTCCCTTCTTCCTGGGCTTAATTTCACTCCTGACTTTTTCTTACCTCCTCCTGCACAGTGGTGCAAGGGGACAGGTTGCGGGCAGTTCACCATATGCCATTTCTACTTTTCTTTCCTCCACAGAGGGGTGAATGCTCATGCTCTTTCACTGTGCCATTGTGGGACTCTTCCCACAGGAGACAGTCTTCCACAATTTTCTCCAACGTAAGTCCTTCCAATGAGCAACAGTTTTTCATGAACTGTTCCAGCATGGGTTCCTTCCATGGGGTGCAGTCCTTCAGGAACAGGCTTTTCCAGTGTGGGTATCCCGTGGGGTCACAAGTCTTACCAGCAAACTTGCTCCTGCATGGGCTTCGGTCTCCATGGGTCCACAGGTCCTACCAGGAGTCTGCTCCAGTGCAGGCTTCCCATGAGGTCTCAGTGTCCTTCAGGCATCCCCTGCTGTGGTGTGGGGTCCCCTATAGGCTGCAGGTGGATCTCTGCTCCACTGTGGACCTCCTTGGGCTTCAGGGGCACAGCTGCCTCCCCATGATCTGCACCAGGGGCTGCAGGGGAATCTCTGCTCCAGCACCTGGATCACGACCTCCTCTCCTTCTTCACTGACTTTGGCATCTACAGAGCTATTTCTGTCGCATATTCTCACTCCTCTCTCCCAGTTGCAGATTGTAGAACAGGATTTTTTTTTCTCCTTCTTAAATCCGTTATCCTAGAGGAACTACCACCACTGCTGATGGGCTTGACATTGACCAGCAGCAGGTCTCTGGTAGCTGGCTGCCATTGCCTCTGTCAGACATCGGGGAAAGTTTCTGGCAGCTTCTTACAGAAGCTATCACACAAACTCAATAAAGGTTCCTTATTTCTAGGAGTGGTTTACTAAAAAGCAAGGGAATATACCTTTTTCTGCCCTGTCTGGCCCTTTAAAGGTAAAAACAGGTTCCCAAAGACACAGTTTCTGAAGGAGCATTTAGATATTTCGTTACATCTGCAGCAGTTCCTTGTACAAACTAACTTCACACAGAGTGTCTGCTGGGACTGATACTGGATCTTTACCTCATTCAAGTCAGTCTCTACAAGTAGATCCTGCTATTTTCATGGTCTGTCAATGCAATCACAAGAGATTTTCAGCCCTCAATTTCATAGGTTTTCCATTTACACATAGGAAATGGCACCTTTTACTTCTATCCTGTTTCTGAGTCATATTAATAAGTTCAAATGCTTTATGTATTACCAGTTTCAATGCTGTTCTGTTTTTCAAATCACAACTGTTTTCATGTCAGCAAAAGAATTTCAAACCACAGGAAATTCTGAGGATGAAGAATTAGTATACACTTAAAAAGAGCTATCAGGAAGCAGAATCAAACCTACAGTTGGAAAAATAAGAAAAAAAGTCACGGCTTTCATACTCCACTTTTAATTTCATCATTCTTTAAAGACATAAATGAACAAGATTAATAATTCAGCCCGTAAAGGAATGTCCATTTAGTCTTTGAAAAGCCCTGAATAATTCAGAAGTTCTGACATTAGGTAGCCTTTGTCATACTGATCCATCCACCCTGAGCAAAACACTGAAGAGAGAATGAAGTGACTGGCCCATTCTCTCACAACCCTCTCATATTACAGTTTATGAACAACAAAACTCCTCAGATCAGAAGGTCACAAAAAGAGAAAAAGCAGCTCATGTTCACCAGTTGTCTGTGCCAGCAAGATGATCAGAAAGAGCAAACAGGAGCATTTTGTTCATTCCATCTAAACGGAGTGTTAAAACTACAACACCCGATCTGCAGCCCAAGGAAATCCACTCCTTTCAATTCCCTGGGCTCTAATCATAGAGTATGGGAAAGGTTTAAGAAATTTAACAGATATTCGTCATATAAAAGCCATTTTAAAAGAAATCAAGATTTGCCAAATTTACAGTGACCGTGAGAAATATATAAAAAGCATATTTCTTTCCATAAAGCAGCACTTAAAATTTTTATGCTTCCTATATGTAACATGCATTTGCCTCACCCATCTAACTGAAATTAAAATATTTCACTATCATGTTGATAATGAACTATATATACCTTCCTCTCTTTCAGCACTTTTTAGTTCTGGCCATTATTTTGGGTTATAGATTGTATAGATAAATAATAAAAAAAACATAAGGTAGGGAACTTAAGAAACACTGTCTTCCTAAGAATAAATATTTGAGTTTTCTGCTAGGACTTCTGGCATAAAACATTCAGGAATGGGAATCATGCAACATTCTCCTGGCTGCTGTATTTGGGCTCCAGTCTGTTATACACACATAGAGTGAAAGTCAGAGGAGGCTTCCAGAAAAGAGATATTTCCAGCTAGGAAGGAGCTCTCATAGAATTTAACATGTCTACCACCACTCAGGAGAGTGGGCAGAGGGGCAAAGGGAACAAATAAAGCTAACCACCATGAGGCATAGTCAGGTTGAGATTTTGAGAAGCAAGAGGGTCCAGTGGCTGGACTTGGTTTATCCAACGTTAAACAAAGGAGACATCCCTGACTAAGCTGGTGGTCCAGACTCTTTTGTAGTCACTGGACATTATGAATGTCTGGAAAAGAGAGAAAGTGAATTCAACTTAGAGCTCTTCAAAGGTTGCCCAACTGCACTGACATAAGGATAACTTCATCCAAAGTTCTGGGCTTTGAGCTTCCTCTCAGAGACTGAGGAATAAGAACTGAACATTCATTATTTCATCTCGTGAATGTTATAGATGGCAGGACTCTTTCTTGACCTCTGCAGGACCATAGCAGTAGAGTTTTAAGTCTTTATCTGGAGCATGTATCAAAGGCTCAGAAAGGTAGAAGAGAGGATCAAATGGGTCCTTAAACCTAATAGACTCCTGCTAAGCAGGAAGATACTTTACTTGGGACATCTGTATTTAGTAACCATAACAGTCTTCTGAGGCCAGAAAGAAGACTGAAAGCCGTTTTTTATAAACCCTTTCTTAGAAAGTAAGTCCTCTGTAAAGCAGAAACTATTCCTCTATTTAGACAAAAGAAGGATTTAAGTATCAATCCCATCCATTGTAACAGCTCAAGCAGGCAATGAAAAGCATGAGGAACTATGTTACACAAGTCTTTTCTATGCCAATAAATACTTAACTCACATGAGCAGTTTCTACAATACACTTCAATGGGACCAGAACGAAAAGCAAGTGTTCCCCAGCAAAGAAGGAGCCCCTTGGTTCAGACCTTCAGAGTGTCTTTCCAGTGAAGTTCTGCTTACAAACCCTTGTTGGTACGGCAGTATTTTAAACTACCTGTGAAGGAGAGGTCTCTTTCACAGAACACAACCAGTACATCTGCCAGACAGCCACTCTTGGCCAGCCTACACCCTTTCCTAGCAAGACCACTAATTCCCACGTCATGGAGAGCCCCCCTCTTTGTAGGCATTTCTACTTGCTACTTTCCATATGCTTTAATATCTCAGGATTTCTTTTGCAACTAAACCAAAAAATAAATCCCCATGATGATTGACATGTAAGCCCCATGCATTTACAGGCCTTTACACTTAGGGTAACGTAGAGAGGTGCAGAGGATATGCTGTTACATGATGGATATGAAAGATCAAATGACACACTGTGTTTGTCCATAATGCCTCCCTTTTATTACTGTAAGACCACCCCTTTCCTCAGACATCCAGTGAGACAGACAAGTCATAGAGCTGATGATACGGTCTTGTTATTACAAACCTTCTGGAGAAAGAAAACCATGTTCCAGTCACTCCGCTATTTTCATCAGGAGTGAATGACCCAATCCTGCCGCTGAGATGATAATTTATCTTTCAGAAAAACCACCCCAAACTGTTGGAAACACTCTAAGGATACCCTGCTCCAGTGTGCCTGGTTTTCCTCCAATAAGTTAATTATCTTCCTTCCACCAAAAGAAAAAAAGCAAACAAGCATCCCTTGAGTTCCCAAAGGCAATCTTTTGAGAACAATGGACGTTTGATAGACTTCTGTGCTCATTAAATACAAAGTGAAGATGGCAAAACTTCCCAGAAAGTCTGAAATATACATAGCAGTGACTGAAAGTCAATAAAATCATGGCTGTCATATGGCTATTATGTTATCCTGATAGATACCAGTATGTGAAACTATCAATTATTGAACATCTGAGCTCAAAAGGCACAGCCTGCAATTACAGATCATGTATTACACATCCCTATGCAATACCAGAGAGAATTCATACCCTGCCCTTTCTTGCTGCTTTCTCTGCAGGAATCTCTCTGCTTCTACGTCTAAATCTGCTTTTGCCCTGTGGATACAATTCAAGAAATGCCAAGCACAGATTTCAATGTATAAACATATTATGTGGTATGGTGAGAGAAGGACCTCATAATAGCCCAGTTTGGAAGTGCTGAGCAAAAATGTGCTTACTAATAACTAAGAGCTGGGATTTTTACCCTTCTACAAAAACAAGGAGAGCAAACCTTGGCTTTAGGCTTAACCAATTGCATTGAACTCACTCCTGTGACAGAGCACACTCACTATGCTTTGTTGCCCTTGTACCATATGTTCTCTACAGATTTTTTCACTTTAATTCCTCCTGTGAAAATGAATTCCTGCCCACCATATCCTTGCTTTTGCTTCCCTGTGGCTATTGTGGACCTGGAATTTACATGTTCAAAAAACCAAGTTCAGTTCAGTGTCTGAAATAAAAATGAAATCCCCCTTCAAATGGCACAAAGTTGCTTAAAAATGTTAATCTCCTTATTTTTATGATGTGTTTAAAATTAAATGTTCCCATATGGGCACAATATGGCAAACCATGCCCTTCCATTTAAATAGCCTGTTTACTTTAAAATATGAAACTAGCTACAAATTTAAACCCTTTTTGGTTTTGTCCACCTGGAAAAAATTATTAAATTCTTAAGTCTGCATTGTAATAGGAGCAAACACCGAAGAGTGTGAATTCTTAGGTTTCAATATCTATTTTTAAATTGTTTTTCATGTAAGCTTTTAATTTAGACTTAATAAGATTCTAATTGTATTTTTAAAAAAATACTAGTTGATCATTGAAGACATATTTCTGTAGGATTAACTTACACAACTTGGACTTTAAAAATATTTTTTTAAAAAATAATTTGGTATTTCATGATTTATGCTACCAAATCTAAATTTAGTTAGTGTAAAATAATTGCAGAATGATTGCAAGAAATTAGCTTATTGAAGATTAACCATTTTATGAGAAATGCACATCTATGCAATTATTCAACATCCATAAGTGTCTTCTGAAAGCTGTGGGTAATTAATATATGATGAGTGCTCAGTTATAATTTAACATTGTGCAATTAAATCCAATCAAAAGTTCTGCCAATTGCCATAGAGCTCAGAAAAAGGAAGAAAATACATAAGCATGTTAAATGAACTGTGCAGCTTCAATTCTCAGGTGTGTCTTAGCTGCTTTTTGCCACTTCAGTGGTGCAAAAGAGCAAGAGACTCAGCAGTCTTGCTCTCCCAGTGATTCTCCATCAGGGGAAATACTGGATAATTCAAAGCAGAAATAGTGGCTGCATGCCACCTTCCCTTCTTCAGCTGGAGGGTGTAGTATCTATACCATGTTCCTGTTGCCAGATGTACTCTTCAGGCTCTCAAGTAGCCAAGATTAATTTATAATAGTTTTACAGCAGCCTAAATATCTATAAAGTAATTTTTGCCTTGGTAATCTGGCACTGCCTACCATAGAGGATCAGGGCCTTTGAGTACAGGAAGGTCTTAATTAACTGTTGTCTAGGGCTGACTGTAGGCTTTAGACCTGGATTGAAAAGGCATTAAAGTCACCTGGAAACCGTTCCTCACCGTCGCTGGAAGCCGTGCAGACCCTCAGCGTGCTGCAGACTCCATGGAAACACCGCTCTTTTGGCAGACAAGCAGCTCCTGGGATAGTTATTACAATGGATATTATAGGAAGCACTGCGCTGGCAGAGAGGCTGATGAGATAAACTATTTCTTCTTTTTCACCAATTTATTTTTACATTCTTATAAATACTACTTCTCATTCCACTCACTACTATCATGAAACCGCCCCACTGCACCCTTCGAACATTATTTAGGGCATTCTCTTTAGGAGTTTGTGGATTGAAACTGCTTTGTTTGCTCTTCTCAGGTTAATTCACGTATTTTGATTTTTACCATAACTTTGATGTCTAAAACACGAGGTAAACCAGGCATTCAAAAGCACAGCCCAACATTCAAGAACTGAGTACTGGAGGAGCCAATAAAGATAACATCTGTCTTTACTCCTCCGAGTAAAGCTGCCCCAAAAAGAAAATCATTGCAGAACAACAGCAGAAGAATGACTTCTCTTACCTCAAGTGCTTCTAAATATTTTACAGGCATCTTCTGTACCACCTTTTTTCAGTGCTAGTTCAGAAGATAAGTGTAATCTTTGACGTCTTTATTTGACTAAATATCATTTCATGTCAGAAATCCAACTGTTCAAAACTGGTGTATGTGACAAGTCTGCCAAGAACATGTCCTCTGCACACCAGCAGTAACTTCCGAAGAGCTGGAAGATTTCTGGTGATCCACATCATCACAGGCTCAGTAACTGCTTGAAACCGCATTGATGATAGAGCTGTATTCCCCTGCCATGAACCACTCTTCAAGTAATTAAAACCATTATACAACTCAGAACAAAACAAAGAATAAAAGTCTGGAAACCCTGATTTTGGTGCTTGATCAAAGCCCTTGCTTCTTGTGCAATGTGGTGGTGCTAGCCTGTCAGGCTGCTGAAGGCAGCTATCAACCACTGCAAACATGCCACCAGCCCAGTGCAGGTTGGTAATGGTAACAGTCAATCACAAAACAAAGGTTTACTTGGAGCTGAAATGTGATTGAAGTCATTGTTTTCTAGGCTTTTTGAAAATTAATGAAGACTAAGCTAATCAGCCTGCTCTGTCTTTATATTTACTGAAGAGAAATATGTCCAGTGGGCAAAGTAAGCATGGTATTATGGTGGAGATGGGCTAGAGGATGAAGAGGAGTTTAACCGGTGGATGGAATCAGCGTCTGACAGCAGGGACCATACAGTCACAAATGTCCCTGCATCAGACAGATAGGCTGAGACCTCTATTTTATGTTCATATTCTTATTCCGTTAGGTTGTAAGTTTTCTCCCATAGGAGAAAGCAGACAGTTTCTGATTGGGCAGCGTCCCGTGAGGGCAGCTGCCGATACCAATTGTATACTTAAAGGGTATCTGGAAAGTTATGTACTTTCCTTTTTCTCTGTCAATCCCTGATAACTGTCCAATACCTTAACCAAATTTTGCATACCTTACCCCTATTCCCGAACCTTCCATATCTATCCTATAAAAACCCTTCATTTTGTAAAATAAAGTAGATCAGCTCCTGCTGTGACCAGCTGTGCCTGGAATCAGCCACAGCTGTTGTCCTGTTCACCTTGTCTCTTGTCCTGTGTTTGGGTTCGGCTGGAATTTGTCCCCAGGGCGAGGCTGGTCGCTCCCCTGCCGGTCTTGGCAGGGACAGCTAGGACTCAGTTTCAAGAATCCACTGGTCTCGGTTTTCCCTGACTCCCACAAACTGTAACAGTATTGCACATTAAATGCTAGTAGAGCATTAGTGTTTATAAAGGTAGACACTGCTAGATGTAGTTATCCTTGAAACATTTCCTAGTTTATTAGAAGGAGATGCTTTAACTCTTGGTTTCTTTCCTATCTCCTGTATTTCACTCGAGAGAGCATAATTCAGTGGTGGCATGGGCTTACCAAAAGCAGAAATATATTTGAAAAATAGAATAGATAATTATGTACTTAATATGTACATTTACAATCCACAATATACAGAAACATGCATCCTTAGCTGTGTGTTTTTCAAACAACTTGTGTAGTATAAAATAATCTTCTACACAGTTTTAAGCATCACCTTTAAAAACCAGGAATTCCTTCACTAACATGGCTGGATTCCAATTTAAGTAAGAAAGGATTATATTAGAAACAGGACATTTTAAGTAAGATAATCTTGATTATGAAGTCTTCTTTCCTCACTTTGCTCCCCAGAGTCTAACTTTACTACTTTTTAGGTCTGTTGCACATCAGTATCCTTTTCCCCCAAAAATCTTGTAGTGAAGCTGACTGGGAGAGGGCTGTGGAAGAGATTCAATGTGTGTGATTGAAGGAGACTATTAAGGTGTGTATTCTAGTAACAAGGTTATGTGGCAGTGTATTGTGATTCTGTGGTATGGAGTTGTGGGATGGTGCCATTTTACTAGATTTCCTTTGTTGTTAGTTTTAAAAGGGACATCAGGGAGGATGTTGACTCACACTCTTGATGTATTTGATGGCCTTATTTGCACCTGACAGAGGCAAATTCCAGAGAACTTCTCATACCTATTGCACCCTTCTCTGAGACATGAAGCATTTCTTATATGTTTTCTGGGTACATAATCTGGAAAAAAAAAAAATTCCAGGCTCATTCACACAGAGGACATTATGAATAATTCATTTATTAGCAGCAAAGGGCAGAAGGCATGTCATATCCTAACATCTGATTTCTACAGTAAGCATGCCTCAAAATTGAGAAATTGAGCACCTACTTTTAAAACTGTCTACTTATTCATTTAATGAATCTGGATTTGGATAAGAAATGTGATGATAAGAAAAGTGTATGCCTGAACTACATTTTCAGTAAATGCTAATACTTACCTGGGAACTGGAATGCTTCTGAGGCTTTTAAAAGATGGGCTATATTTTGCTTTGAATATCTAACATGGCCCATTTCCCAGACCACTAAACATTTTCTAGACTTGGGCAGCATTTTCTCCATGATCTCTCCCTGCATTTCCTGACAATAGCTAAAATACTGAAGTATCAATAAATCCACAAATCACTTGCAAAGTACTTACATGCCAGACCCCTAAATAATTAAGTATTCTAAACATAACTTCAAAATAAATAACTTCTTACATTATTTCAGGGCAGTTTTTCAGGCTTTGCATCTTGCCCTGCTACTTTAATCAGTTAGAAGAGTTTTCAATTGATAGTATTTTACAAGTGAAATTTGGTTTGTTCAGAGGAAACTTTGGGTACACGTGCAAGGACTTTAGGGCAAAAATTTTACCACAGTTCTTTATCTTTCAAACAGACTCAGTCTACATAGATCACAGACCTTCAGCTGCTGCAAATCAGCATAGCACTACTGCAATCAACTTTACCAGCAGCTGGATCTCTGGCATGGAAAAAGCCTTGTTGAATTAATAGTACCTCTTGTCAGCATTTCCCTCCCAGACAGTCATCCTCAAGAGCACTGATTATGGTTGCTCAAATATTTTGTGACTAGAAAGCTAGATAATTAATGACAGTCAACACAGTAATGATATATATTTCATAATTTTTGTCTTTTTTTTATTGCAAGGAACAGGTGGAGCCAGGTCCCAGCCCCATATTTCATCAATTTTGCTGTTTCTAGTAGGAAAATGTCAACTTTTAATCAAACATCAAAATTATCCAGGTTGAAAAGTAGAAAGAACCTTTTAATGGGATTGCTTTGTAAGTACTGGAATAGATTTTGTGCAGGAATTACAGCCTTTTTGATGGACATACATAATAGCAGGAAAGATAAACTCATCAGGAGCAACAGAGTTATACTGCATCCTACCTCTAGACAGGATAATGGACTGGGTAATGTCTTAGATTCTTCCTGACTTATTTTTCTGATTCAATAATACTACTGATTATCCTTCTGTGCATGTGAATACTACAACTCCTTCCTATATGCCATGTCAAAACATTTTTTACATGTGCATCTCCTTCTCCAACATCACAGTATCTAAAGTAAATAATATTATTTACTGTTGGTTGTTATGCATATCTGTGATCATTAATTTACAGCATCTCTTATAAAATTTCTAAATACCATAAATTTATGAATTCAAGCTTTAAAAGGGTCCAAAATGTTGATCTCATTTGACCAGAACTAAAGAAATTCTACAAAGCACCAAATTATCAGAAGTGAGACAGTAACCCAAATTGGAGTTCAGAGCTAGCTGTGTATGTGGTCACAGATACTGTTCCAGGGAGTGAATGGTAAATGACTCAGCCCTCCTCTGGGGGGATCAATTATAGGCAGGAATTTCTGCACAATTCTGGGTATTTTAATACCAGAAAAAGACAACAGAATGATGAGTATGTGGAAAAAAAACCCATAAAAATAACTGAACAGCTGGAGGGTTTGATTTATGAGGAGACATTAAAGGAATGATGTTTGATTGTCTGCACAATGTCCAAAAGCCATATGTTATACACTTCAAGTATCTGCAGAGTGTAAACACCAAGGAGGGGAATAAATAACCAGGCTGGAACAAGAAGGTGTAACTAAAAATACAGAAAAAATATACTAGGGTAAATTATTTACATTGAGCTTTATTAACTAGATGTAAGTATCAGAAGAAAAGCTGAAGGAGTCTTATTATTTCTAGTAACCTCAAGAATAAACTGGACAAATCACTGCGAAAAAAATTATATATATATATGTGTGAGGCTGGCAGACAAGAGAGCTTGACAGCCATTATTATTTGATAATTTCTTCCTTTCCTAACAGAAAATCACTATCTTCTACATTTGTAATCCAGTATCTAAGGATTCTCACTTTCATCTGCAGCTTCAGAAAATGTTATTTTGTACTTCTCCTTCGCTGCACAGTCTTCCTGTTATAGTAAGAAACGTTTATTTCTTTCAAAAAGTTGGAATTCCCATTTATTTGCCAAAGAAGAACTTGATATTCCCACTACTCTTGCACAAAGCCACATCATTATTTACTAATTCCCTCTTAGTCTTGCTTCTGTGTTTTAGAAATGGATTAGAAGGTGCAAAAGATAAAAATGTACTCAAGATGAACTCCAGGGAAAATTTCCCTCAAAAAAAATCTGCTTTGGAAATAATTAGACTCAATCTCAGCCAAATAAGGGACATAAGAAACATAGAATCACAGAACAGTTGGGGTTAGAAGGGACTTCCAAAGATCATCTAGTCCAACCCTCCTGCAATGAGTAAGGATGCCTTTCAGTAGACCAGGTTTCTCAGAGCCCCATCCAGCCTGTCCTTGAATGTTTTCAGGGCACCTACCACCTCTCTGGGCAACCTGTTCCAGTGCATCACCACCCACATTGCAAAATATATCTTCCTTAGATCTACTCTAAATTGACCCTCATTCAGTTTAAAGCAATTCTCCCTTGTCCTGTGGTCACGGATCCTTTTAAAACATCCCTCTCCAGCTCTCTTATATGCATCTTTTAGGTACTGGAAGGTGCTGTAAGGTCTTCCCAGAGTCTTCATTTGTTCAGGCTGGACAACCCCAACTCTCTCTGTTTTCACAGAAGAGGTGCTCCAGTCCTCTGACCATCTTTGTGGCCCTCCTCTGGATTCGCTCTATCAAGTCCACGGCCTTCTTATGCTGGGGGCCCCAGAGTTGGATTCAGTACTCCAGATGAGGTCCTAAAGAGCAGAGCAGAGAGGGAGAGTCACCTCTGTCAGCCTGCTGGTCGCAGGTCTTTTGATGCAGCCAGGATGCAGTTGGCTTTCTGGGCTGCAACTGCACATTGCCAACTCATGTCCAGCCTTTCATCCACCAGCACCCCCAACCACTCAGCTTGGTGTCATCTGAAAACTTCCTGAGGGTGCACTCATTCCAGCTGTCTATGTCACTGATGGAGATATGAGACAGTACTGGTCCCAGTACGGCCCCCTGTGAGACACCATTTGTCACTCATTTTCACCTGGACGTTCAGCTGTTGATTGCTACCCTCTGGATACAGCTACCCAACCAGGTCCTCATCCCCCGAACAGTCCAGCAATCAAATCCATATTTCTCAAATTTAGAGAGAGGGATGTTGTGAGGGACCATGTCAAGGGTCTTACAGAAGCCCATAGAAGTGTTGACTTCCATGCTAGTCAATTATCTACTTAACAATACAGGAAAGGAGATTATATCGAGAGCAGTCTTGTTAGAGAACAAAAGCCAAGGAGTAAACCAGTGCCTCTACATTTAGGAACCAGGGTCCACAGTCAAAAGACGGTACAAGCCAAAATAACCTTTCTAAGATGCTGATATGCTCTAGAGCACTTGCTCACAGGTTCAGCTAAGGGGTACAGACATCAAAATGCTTATAATAGTATCTAACACAGAAACAGAAAACACTTTTTCCAAACAACAATTTGAACGTAAATTGAGAAATGTTGCCTCAGTACAGTTACCAAGATTACAAGCTACCAACATTCTCCGTTCAAAACATTTCTAAAAAGCAGAGACCACATTTCCAAATTGAAGTATTTGGGGGTTTGACAGTGTTCCTAATTTTTTACTTTTTTTTTCCCCTCCTTTCCTGCTTCTTTCTTTTCCATGCCATTCCTGAAGGAATTAATCTAGTAAATAAAAGAAGGAAAAGTGAGAAGAAAATGAGAAAAATATCTGAGGGAGAAAAAGAAAATCAGTCACTGAAAATATATTTCAAAACATCAGGAAAAGCCAAAAAAAACCCTATGCAGAGCTCTAATCAAAATCCAATTAATGTCTTTCAGTTTACTATCTCACCCCATGGTGAAACCACTTGCAGAAATCTACCAAAACTTCAGCAGAGCAGTTAGTCAGCAAATGAGTGAACAAGTGGAAACCCAAGCAGACTGTGAGAGAGAATTCATCCTGCCAAGCTGGCATGACCAACACGACCTGCTGGCTCTGGCTTTCCGCAAGGTTTATGCTCACATCCTTGAAAATGGTAGTGGGCTTAATAGGAGGTGGTGGAAATGAAGCACATACATAATGGTTAGTCAACTAAATAACTTCGCAGACTGAGGTCTTATTTCAGTGAAGGGCACTATAGGTCACTTTTCGTTATGGAAATGAGGATTCACCACAGTACCATTGGCAGAAATTGCCACAGAAGGTCCGAAGCCAAGCAGCTTTATTTGGAAATGACCACGTCTACAGCAGCAGTTACTTTTCTGAGTAAATGTGCACATTTACACTTGGTTCCCAGGGAAACAATTACAGACACACTGAAATATGGAAAGATTTTTGCTATATCACGTGTTTTCATAATAGTAAGTTTGTCCACAAACACAGTCCTCCAAAAAAAAAAGAAAAAAAAAAATTGAAAAGAAGTGTGACTCAAGGAAAATGGCATCCAGGACAGAACAGAAAGTGAGCTGACAGCCCTGTGAACCCAAAACAGCCCCCAAGAAGATGTGTCTGCCAGCAGAACCAGCTGTGGCGTCAGCCAAAAAGTCAGCCACAAAGCCAGACATGGCTGCTGGAAAAACACATTCCAGGTCCTACACACTGTTGCCAAGTCCACCCCGTGATTATAGCCACGGACTTTGGAGAACCCAGAGGAAGAAGGTGAAAAGGAATAGGAGATCAACATTACCTACAGGGGGAAGAGGCAGTGCAAAGGCAACACAGAAATTACTGGTTATTCCTATTTTACTCTGTTCTTGCCCTATTTTAGTGAAGAGTCTAGCTATAGTCTTTCAAATTTAAAAGGACATTTTTTTCATTTTAGGCAGCAAATCTAGCTTACTTAGCAAACATGATAATGGCCTTACATTACATGGCCTTACACCCCAAAGGATTCCAAAGTATTTTACAAACTTCAGCTGATACTTGGCCAATATATACAGGGAGTTCTTCATCCACCACTGAAATGTGCTCAGCTTCTAAGGACAACCTGTCATAAATGCTCAGCAAAGCCAAGAAGGTCTTCACAGTATTTTAGGTTAGGATGTGATGAATGTTTTACAATACTGATTCTGAATAAGAAGATAGAACCTAGTTATGTGAGCAGAAATTCAGTTGCACACCACACTTAAACTGCTTCTATTCTACACCTGCTCTTAGATTCCTACTACGGTGCCTTTTAGTGTTACAGTTTGATGACAACCTTTGTTTTTCAGTCTCCTTGGGTAATGTCCTCAGCTACACAGTTGGATTCTCCTTCCCTACTGACTGGTGCATCTGCTGGATCCACACCACTGGGTTACTCCTTCATATAGGAGTAACACCATAGTTTCCCAACCAGGTTAAGCTTCTTCTGGGATAGAAATACATAAGGGTAGATAAAATTCTGGGTGAAATCTTGCAGATCTCTTCCCTTTTGGTTATTTACTGTACATGTGATGCTTTTTTTCATAAGCACTGATGCATGTTAACTCTCTCCTCCATGAAAATAAAAGCATTTCACAAGCAGTACAAAGTTTTCAAGCCCAATATCTACCTGCGAACAGGATCATTCGTCTTAACCACAAATTGATTTCTTTTCCTGATCCTATAAAAAAGTTGTCATTTTTACTCTAAGAATAAACACTTAAATTTCGTGGCCTTTTCAAAGTCAGGAGAGCATCAAATTACTTAATCCTTTAAAAAAAAAAAAGTTTTATAGCTAAGCAAATTTGTGGAAATGTCTACAGAGTTTGAGGGATTTTGAAGTGTAACAAACAATTTAATAAAGATTTTTAAAGAAAAAAAAATCACAGCTTCATGCAATGATGACTGTGGCTGCCATTTTTAAAGCAACAGCAGAATCCCAGATATTCTGAACAGAATAAAACCAAGTACACTTTTGAACTTCACCTCCTAGACAGGGATTCAGGCACGTATTTCTCTTCACAGGATGTTGGGAAAAGAAGTTTCCTAATTCTGGTTGCTTTCAAATTTCTCTGAGGGACTGAATTTTACAGCTGTCACTCATGCTGCTTCCAATTCTGGCCCATCCAGTGCCATCATGGACTTGTGTCAGAATAATCATTGTAAGAATGCCAAACTCTGATTTTTTTTTTTTTTTTATTTTAAGCTTTTGAAAACAGATGGTATTTTCTAAATGTAAAATGTTTCGGGCCATGGGTGAGTAACAAATATTAACTGTCAGTCTGACTGAAATTTTCATCCTAATATTCAGCAGATGGTCCATCCATTTCAGTTTCCCTGAATGTGTCACATAGTTCCACATTGTGCATCCAAGAAGGTTCAGGCTTTCTTCATTTAGTTGCTGAGCTTTCACTTCACAAGGCCCAGATGAGGTCTAGCACAAGTGGTAAAAATATGACAAAATCGGCTCTATTTGTCCTAGGAAACATCTATAAATCAGATACACACTAGCCTTGAGAAACTGCTTTCAGAAGCTCATACACCTTAGAAGACTCAAAGTGAAACTATTTACAATACCTCTTAACTATGTCATTGCACATCTAGAAAAGCAAGCAGATGTGATAGAGTTGAGCCTGTCGATCTCAAGTTGGGATGAATTTCAGAGTATTCAGTTATTTTCCTCACAAAGTTTCTCATATTCCAAAAGTGAGGAGGTTGTGCTAGAACCAGATCACGTAGTCTGACTTCATGGGTCTTTAAATCACATGCAGTTACTCCTTATGCTGGGCCCAGCAGACTGGAATTGGCCAAGGCATCTGCACCTGACTCCTCTGAGCGCAGCACACAGATCTAGGTTTGATTTTGAAGATGTCCAGAGATGAAGATACTAACATTCCCCGCAGTGGTGTTTTCCAAAGGCTAATCTTTTCTCTGTTAAAAACTTGAAAACTTGTGTCTTATTTCCAATGTGACTTTTTCTGGCTTCAGTTTCAGGCCATTGGTTTTCATTATTCCTTCGAAAAATAAACCTGTTCATAATCATACCCATAGATATACAGACCTGACACTCCTTTACTATCTTATCTGCAGTCCCAGGAATCTGAACGGATGGCAAAGGCTAGGGAAGATATTGTAATTAGGAAACCTTTTTTTTTTTTTTTTTTTAGAAGCCAGCAGAATCTGCAAAGATATGCTGCACTATAAAACTGCAGTCTTTCCTTGAACTTCTTACCACCAACTCCTTGCTGGAGAGCTGTTTCCACAGAATCTTTACCCACAGCTGCTAGTGGCGAAAAATGCTTTTCCTGCTCCAATTTTTCTTGATGGGAGATCCAAATTTATTCCCCAGTTTGCCACATTTCACAGGGTATTATACAGTGCCAATCTCTTCCAGTGCTTCTTTGTTGGACTGCTACTCTCAGCTGAGGTGGCTGCAGAAAATCACACCAGCATTTTAATGAGGAATTCAGAGAAGTTAAAAGACCTTTCCATTGGTGTTTAAATCTCACACAAACACCAGGCTGCAGCTGTAGCCTTTGCTGCTTATGGATAAATGTATTATTTTAGAACATGGCCAAGACCTCCTTGTAGGAGGTCCGGCAGGAGTGGAGCCAACAAGTGATTATGAAAGGCAGCCTAAAGAACATTTGACACTGTTTTCTGCCTACGCTTAACAAGCACCTCGTAGCTTGGGCTGCAGTTTGCACGATTTTGGCTTTTAGAAAATATGAAACACCTTAGTAGATGGCTTTTACATCTAGGAGATTCCATCTGAGGCACTGAACCCACCCAGTTTTATTACTTTCAAAAGATTGGGAAAAGCTTCAAAGTCACATCTGAAGAATTCATGAACTTATTCTAAAAAAATACCTGGAACTTTGGCATCCACACACTTTAAAAAAAAAAAATTAAAAAAAAAAAATCTACTCTTCAAATAAATCTCACTAGACTTACTTTCTTAAGTTAAAATCAATGAATTTCATTCGTTACTATGTTTTTTTCCTTTGAATAAACAAGCTTTAATTTACTACCTTTTGAGATACTACTCAGTATGTCACAAGCAGCTGTAGTCTGCCTTGTGATCCAGTCACAGGGAGGAGAGAACCAGCTGGTAACTGAGAACATCTGAGTAATATAAAAGCAAAAAGCAGAAGCTGCAGACTGAGCAGAGCTACAAAGGTGAAGAGAAGGGCATCTTACATTTCGGGAGAGAAGCTGGGACCACTGTTGGGAACAAAATTCCTTCTGAGGACTGCAAATGGACTGTCTCCCTCTCCATGTCTTTTCTTATTATTTTAATAAGACACCCAGGGCTTGACCCACAAAGGGACTCAGGTAAATGATAAGCCACTCAGTGACTCTCTTATACACTGCACGGTCATTAGTCCCAAATCCAAAACACTGACCAGCTGCTGGTGTTCTCTACACTCTGTGCAGGGCTATGATGCAGGTGAAGATTAGACTGATAACTGGGACCATGCTGGGAAGCCAACATCAAATACTACAGATAAGTGTCTTATATTTTATCCATTTGGGATTTTAATTTTGGTTAAAAGAATTGATTAGAGCTCAGCTCTGGTCTCCCCCAAGTAACTCTCACTTGTTTGGATAGAAAGTCACCTGTCAAGGTCTGTGAAATTTGCATTTATTTCTACAGAGCAGTCCAGCTTCAAAAGGAAGACTGGAAACTGCCCCTTATTATTCTCCTTCAGTACTTTTTGGAGGGAAGAAATTACCTACATTTTCCTTTCCCTAGCAGAGAGTAACAGCATATTTGTGAAGCTGTGCTGACTTCTGGGTTTTTTTAGTCCTGACCACAATAGTACTGTTTTGTGCTGGATGTGTCTTGGACACACTTCTTGGGTTGGTTGACTCCAGTGCATCCATCAGAGGAGCACCACCAAGTCTGAGGATCCCCGAGTGATGTAGGTGATGTACCCTGATAAAAAAGGTAGGAAGAATGGAGAAACTAAGGGTTTCACTTGCAAATTTTGACCACTGCACTGTGTGAACTCTGCTGATGAGCTGTCTTATTAACCCCATTTTAGATATGTTGTAGTTGTCTGCCAAGGTGTTTTCTACAGCATTGCCTGCTCCTCACAACTTCAGCACAGAGGGACTACAGGTGGCAGTGCATCAGAGGAATGGGAAGGAACTAAAAGCCTTTTACAGCATCCTGCCCTGGCATCTCAGAAAAACAGGTGTGCATCCACTGGAGATCAATAGAAGTGGGGGGGCAAGGGGCTAAAGAGAAGATGCAATCAGAAGGAGGTAGCATAAAGTAGGAAGAAGGGGGGAAAGTGCACAAACGAAAGGATCATGATAAATTTCCACACAAGCTTGGAGTCACAAATGAGAAAAGAAGAAATTAGAAGCTCCCTCTGAGACCATTAAGGAAGAAGGAGTCTGGACAAGCAATCTAACATATGAGAGACAAGGCTGGACTTGTGCAGGCCTTCAGCATTTAATTAGGAATGGAGAAGGTTGACTCTATCTGAGAGGGAGCTCAGGGGCTAAAAAAGTGAATGAAGAACAACATATACCACAGAATCCTGCAGCGTTACTAACCCTTCTTTCAGAGATTTGAGCCTGGCAGTATGCACCTGGAGATTCAAACACTTCAAAGACACGGACAAGAGAGCAAGACCACTGGAAGGCCAGTCACTAAGTAGAACTCCACGCTGAGAAAAGTCAGCAAGGCAGACGATGATGTGAGGAAAGAGCTCAACCTCACCCACACATAAAGAAAACAGTGACATCACACTTTGTTGGTCCAGCCAGCTCTCCAGTGTTCCAGCAGTTCTTATCCTCTTGTATCTGGCATCAGAAAACACGTGTAGTTCAAGAAATTAAGGTAGAGAACAATCTCAGCTGGCACTGCTGTGTTTCTAAAAATATGCATTGCTAAGCTAAGAGTGCAGCTTCTCAACTGTGTCACTATGCTACTCTACCTGCAAAATGAATTACTGTAAAACTACTTGCAAGGACCAGGTAGTGATTCCCACTATCATACTGCGAAGTCTGCAGTTTTCTGGCCTAGCTTAGTTATCCAGGTTAGCCCAGGAAAAGGTCAGTGCTAGACTGTTTTAAGTCATCATTCTAGAATTTAAATATAAGATTCAGCAACTTGTGATCAAGTTGTTTGAGCTTTTACCCTTCTGCTCTGCTACCCTTGGATGTGTTACTAAACAGATTACAGTTGAAAATAAACCAAAACAACTGCTAGGCTGTGGCAGTGAAATAAAAAGCAACTGAGCATGACTTCCAAAATAAGGTAAATAATTTACGGAGCAAGTTAGGTCAAGTATGCCTGATGATTTTCAGCTGGAGTGCTAATACTGTTATTTATTACACAGTTCACAACTAGTCGCCAACTCACCTAGTCCTCTCTTCTTTATTTACTTTTTCCATTTGATGTGGGATATCAGGATAGGTAGTATATAAAATTTGGAGAGGGGGATCAAAGTGTTGTTTTCTTAAAATGTTCCTTTTTCTGCATGCCTAAAGGAGGTCTGTAATGGAAATTATGGTTAAAATATTTTCTAGAGGAAAAGGTCAGGCCAAACAAGAAAGAAGGATGATCTCATATTTCTGACAATTCAGATACAAACAAATCTTTGCACCAGTAAGTTATGTCATCTGTTAAATTCACATTAGCAGAACGCCTGTGTACATTTTGCACTGTTATGACATGGCTGTACAGAGCAGGGCTAAATATTCCACATAAAATATCTATCTATACAGGTTTCCTTGTATCTATTATTATCTTTAAATAAATCAACTGAGAATTAAAGCCAGCGTAGTCCTATGTTCTGCCTTCAGAGACTTAAGCTATGCCACATTAAACAACATAGTAAGAACAAACTTGTATTTGGCCGGAATAACACTGCAAGTCATACCTTAGTATCTTACTCGCTGACATGCTGTCCATCCTGACCTTGGCTGTAGCTTCGTATTTTACACACCATTACTGTCATAGTAACAGACAGAGCCAACAGTAATTTGCTCGTACAATTTACAATACATTGTCTCCCAGCCACACTGAGGACTCTTTAACCACCAGCAGATGTGTTACTTGCATTAGTTATATTTGAAAAAAGCAGAATCTATTCAGCCCTAAAGTCCCCATGGCTGCTTAGCTGTGTCTTGAGCTTACTGCGTAGCTAATTTGGTGTTCATACCCCACTAACTATTTACAACACAGTTGAGGAGGTTCAGAAGTTTTAGACCAAAACCTGCTGACTAAATTTCATGCGTTTCTCCTCTTTCTGGCATCTGAGTTTTAGGAGTCCACTCTCAGAGAAGTTAATGGCAGCTAATACTGTAGATGCTCTGTGATGTTCAGTCCTTTAAGTTGTTTCTATGTGAATAATATACAAAATTTCTTCCACCACAACATTGTAAATGTTAAATGTCACTGTTAAATGTCACTATTAAATGCACAATAGTCATGCTTCATAGTTGAGACTCAAAATATTGTATAAAAATCTATATATTTATATTAATATTCATTTTAAAAAGCTAATGTAAGGAAAAAAAACCACATCACTGTTGGCCCAAATGAAAGATAGAAGCATTGTGGTGTTCATTAACATGTAGATATAGACCTACTTCTGGAGGCAAAAGTGCTAAAGAAAGAGGAATGTGGACCAAAAAAAAAGATGCAATTCCCATTTCTAGGTTTAGCTTCCTGATATAGCAATACAAATTTATCCAGCACAGTGTTATAAAGAATACAGCTATAATTAAATTTTTCTGGGTATAAAGTCATTCTAACCTGGTGAAAACACTCGACTAGGATAAAAAAAAAATAACTTAAACCAGTAGTCCACGAATTCAAATTCATTTAGTCAGAAAAGTTGTGTGGCTTCAAGGATCAGTAGGCTGAGAGCTACAACTACTATTTTTAACAGCTGAAGTAGACAAGGAATTGCCTTCCAGAAGATTCCCCAAACAGCTTTTGCTTCCCGTTAAAAGAATGTGACAGGAAAAGGAGCGGCTTAGAAAGCCGTGATATATTTTACCTTTTTTATGCTAATTTTTGCTTCTTTACTTTTCAGAATAAGAACTAGAAAACAAGGAACAAAGCAACTCTGAAATGGATAGAATTGACTTACGCAGTCTGTATTTTCCTCTGCCTACTTAACCTGTCTTCTATTAGTATTTCCTTGCACATTTTACCTGGTGTACCGACTTGTCTTTTTAATACCTTCATCCCATCATTTATTTCCCTTCCTAGTATCCATATTATCCATCTTTGACATTTGGTTATTAAACCTACCATGGTAGCACAACATAGAGCATGGTGTTTATAAAGCTTGTTGCCTATTTAGATGGTATGGCTTCACAGCCCAAAGGTTTTGCTCTTAAGCCTGACATATCCAGTCTGCAAGAGATTCAAACAGCTGTAGAGGTGCTCTTATGCTTGCTAGAAAATGAGAAATTTAGGTTCAGAGTTTCCCCTTCTTCTTCTCACTGCCTCCACAGGAGATAGTATTTCTCTAAGCTGATTCCCAGCTGCTTTATTGGCCCCTTGAGTCCATCGCCAGATAATACATAACCCCAAACAGCCTTAATTGTGCTGGAAGTTCCTCCAAGGGTCTGGATGCGGGATCGCTGCAACTCAGAAAAAGACAGCTTTACACTTCCTCCCCTGGGCGTCCCTTTTGCTCCTTGGACATAATAGAGCATCCGGACTTCATATTTCACTTCTTTCTCTCTGCTTCCCTTTCTGGAGTGCCGATGCATGTCAGGCCTCCTGCCTATTAACAAAATCTAGGTGAATTTTGCCACTAAGTTAGATTTTGGTCTAATTACTGCAGACTGGTTGTTTAATCCTTCTGCTGCTTCCCTTTGAAGGATCACAATGCCTGAACTGTCAAGCACTGGCAATGCTTCTCTGGGATCTTTTTTTCTTATATAATAATATCCATCTTAGCTGTGATGATTATGAAATGAAGGACCTTATTCCTTTTCCTAAGCTGGTTTTGCTTAGTTCCAACGTGTCTCCAAATTTTCTGAACTTCAGGGTAGTAATTGTCATCAAAATAGATAATTTTGTTCTTATACAGCTCTTCATTGTTCTTCCCAGCTGCCTGTAAAAAATTACTGCTGAGTATGATAATTCTGGAAACAGAAAACAACATATCTTAGTTGGATCTGGGGGTTTTGTGCTTCTACCCTAAAAGATCTTTATATAATACCATCAGAATGCAAGGATTGTGTAAGTGACATGGACAACATTCCCACATTTTAGTTATTTTCTGTGTTTTTAGGAATGCCATAAATCCTGTCATTGCTTCTCCTTTGAGCGTTCTCTAAATCACCACATTTTACTCTTTGGAGCCTGTTATGTTTTACCAGGAAAAATGAGATGTGTGTTCCCTGTACAAGGTTAATCGATAAAAGCTTTACAGTCTCTTCTCATCTGGCCAGCCTCACTTTAATTTCAGTAACAGTGCTAGTCAACTCACTCAGAGAGGCAGTTTAATCTTTTTGAAGCCTTTCTACTTCATTTCCCCATTCTGTTACTCTTTGTTGCTAACCCTTTTGAATGCATTATCCAAGTTTCTGATAGCCAGTGGTTTTCACAAAAACCAAGCTCTTCAAGTCACATTACCTGGTGAAAAATCTCCGTTTTCAAGAGTATCTGTTAATGCTCAAGGATGTGGAAGAATACTTCAAAAATATGTTGCAATTTACAGTAAAGACTAAATAAACAGGATACAAATATCTTCAAATGTGTACTGTTCCTAAAAATGCTCCTTTTCTTCTTAATCTTGTGATTTCTCAGGCCTGATTCATGATTTTGGAATACCTGAGACTGCCAGTGCTATTTGTTACCAATAGTACAAAAAATTTTCTTTTTGGCCAGCTGAGTACTTCAGGACAGTTCTGGTCAAGAGTCACCCTTCATCTCACTGCTTGAGCCACTGTCCTCTGCAGTGTTTAATACTGTACTTCCTTTCATCTTCCTTTCTGATGTAGGAGGATCTTATCCACTTTTCCCAGTCCTTTTTCATCTAATTTTTCAGCACAAAAGTGTTGAAACGAATAAAGCGAGGAAGGCAACATTTATTTTAAGAACATATTTTGCACCATCAGTCATATTTACACATACATCCCTCCAGCATATATACAGAAACACATCAGAAAACTGGGTGATCAGACACAATGAATGAATGAATGTTTAGCAATCAATGCTCAAGGACAGGATTTGTTTCTGCCAGACTGTTTGGTGCTTGTGCCAAATACCTCACCACAGCCTGAGATAGGATGAAGCTGAACACTTTGAAGAATATTGAGGAAAACTGACAACATTACCCTTAAAATTAAAGCAACGCATGAAATATTATTTTTAATTTTGTGATTCTGATAAAAGCAAGCCATTTATGCAGGATAAGCCTAATGACTGAAATGGCTTTTTTAAATTGGTGGTTTCACTGTATTTTATTTTTTTCACACTGTCACACTGTAGGGATTAGGAACTGAAATGATACACAGAACTTCAGCAAGGTACCAGGGTCATTTAAAATTTGTGATATTAGTGTACTAAAAATGTCTACTCTTTTTTCAGTCCTATCACTGTAATATTTGAGAACATGAGATTTTATAACATTCTAGTTTTTAATTAAGGAAATTAAGAATAAGATTAAATCATGAATATTAAAAACAAGGAAACAAGAACTATGAAAAATAGTTAATCAAACATCATTCAAATTGAATCTTTTTTCTATTATGGCCTAGAGATTACTGCTTAGACAGCAAATTTAGGCGTATTATAGGTTTTTTAAATAAAATTACCCTAGACAGACCTGAAGGAAAAGCTGAGATATGGATTGTTAAAAACTGAAAATACTGCAAACCAGAAAGCATGAAAAGGTCTCTTGGGCAAGTCTGTGAAAAATATTTTAAAATACAGCCTGAGGAGAACTGGGAATCATTGCAGACATTTACAAGGTAGGCCACGACGGTTTATCCTCAAAGGTGGGTCCACAGTTCTGGATAACACAAAGAAAGGTTCAACTACACATGGCATCTTCCACTGCAAAGAGCAGCAGACATCAAACACAGCTGGTAAGAGCCACAGTGAAAAAAGGCAGAAAGGCATGGCAGCAGCCTGCAAACTCGCGCAGCTCCTCAACCAGGAGTAATTTAGATAAGGCACATATACATCATCTCAAGGGAAGCTGGGATACATACTTAATGGTCAGATCCACTGGAGATTACAAAACAGACAAGCTATGAATCCAGTAAGCAGAATAGTTGGGGCTGGGAGAGTACAGTGTTGGAGTAGTACCAACATTTCCTTGTCCTGTTCTTGCTCAATCCTAGTATTTGCCACTGCTGGAGCCAGGACAATGGTAAAGAGGCCCTTGCTCTGAACCACTAAGGCCAATCTAATGGTTCTATTACTTGAACACAGATATTATGCACTTGTATAAACCTGTTAGACTCCTGAGCAATCCACTGAGATAATTTTTTCCAAATGACTTCTAATTGGAATGAATATCCAACAAATTTTAGATTCTACAACACTACAAGCCTTAATTTTTATTAAAATATATTATTATTCCAATAGTCACATCCTTAAGAAGAAAGAATTTTTAATTTCCAAATGTTCCTTTTAGAGAACTTTTTTTAATTAAAAAAGGCCTCAAAGTGAAGGTCTTTCTTTAAATAAATTACAAATTTTAAGGACACTAGAACTATCACGTGTTTTAAAAATTATCAGCTTGGTCTGTTAAATAACAAATACATAATAGAAGAAAAGACCTTTTTCTGTTCCCAGTTGTCTGAAAGTAATGTCAAAAATGTTTTTAAACAGCTGGATTAAAATACTGCACATTACTTATTATGCTGTTAGCAGCTGCACTGTCCTCTACAAGCTTAGCTTTTCCAAATGATTAGAGCAATATATTACAAAATCACGCTTTGTTTACTTTTCTATCTAATATCTTTAATTGGCACTCTGAGTAGAAGTGCTTTAGGTTCCAACTCAAATAACAGAGGGTCTTGAAGCTGTTGCCATAAGCACTTTAATCATGTGCTATATGGAACAAGTTCTAAATATTAAGGAGAATATGAGTTCTACCGACTAAATAAAAGTCTAGCAAAAAATCTAGCAATACCTCTTTGCAAATATAAACCAAATCTCACTCTCTCTGTGACCTTCAGCATGCTACTTGATCTTTTTGTGTCTTGTCAAGACAATTATTAAATTATTGGACTTCTCTGACTAACAGATGTTACTGTACATCAGCATAGAGATTATTAGAGTAAATGTCTTACTGAAAACATTCATGACAATAAAAGAATGTGGGACCAAATTTCTTTCATTCCCTGTGATTTGCATCTTCATAATTCTTGCTGCACTCACTGTCAAAGCCATTGAAACCATGAGATCACTTGTTTTCCAACAAATTAAGTCTCAAAACTTGCCAATCATTCTGCTTCAGAGGTCAATAAAATGAAGTCCTTCTCTTCCTTGCATAGATCCTTAAGACCATTAGAATTACATCTATTTGCAAGAAGTGCTCACAAAGCTAACAAGTTCCAAATGTTTCCTTTTCTTAAAAATGCATCTTTGTTTCAAATCACATGGTTTTAATCTGCACAAACTGTCCACTTCTTATTTATCTCAATTGTATGCTATCCAAGAGATAGCACGATCAATAGAAGTGAAACAAATACATTTGAACGTCCTGTTGCACAAACTGTCAAGGTAGATGAAAAACCACTAATTTCTCATGACCAGGTCATGAAACCTGTAGCACCAATGAGTGAAATGCTAATTATGGAGAGTCATTAAAGCTTGTTACTTAAATAGGCATAGCCATAATTAAGACTAAATACCCCACGGTAACAGGTTTGAATAGCCTGGAGTTCCAATCGCATTTATCTAAGCAGTGTAGGTTCACTACATACCATCTCAAGATGATCATTCAAAGATTAAATGCTTATTCAAAGCTCACCTTAAATTCTAGTTGTGGTGAAGGTAGGGAGGGAAATGCTTCCCGGAGTGCACTCTAGACCACCTGTTTAAAATCAGCAAGTTGAAACATGGTAGCACTCATTGATACAGGCAGTCTAGATTAAACTTCAAAATGACTTTCCAGATTGAACACCTAAATTCAGGTGAGATGCCAGCCAAATGTAGGACAGTATTTTTATTGGTGTCAGGCAAAGAATGTAAAAATTAACCAAAGCCAACAAGTCTGTTAGTAAAATACTTTTAGGTCTCTACTTCCTTCAGGTGCATTGGTTGTTATTTCTTGCTTGGAAGAAAGAACTTCACAACATTTTAAAACTGTATGTTTTGTTTTAAGTTTATATTAAAATGAGTATGCTTTATACAATTATGGCAGCTTATAAGAATATAGAGAAAGAATATGCTTCAACATGTGTCCAACAGTTCTACCGGAAAAAGAACAGTGTGCAAAGAGAGACAATGCACAAAACAGGGTAGGGAAAACGTTAAAGTTCGGACTCAGGAGAAGGATTATTCCACAACTGGTGTGACCTCTGGTAGATTCAGATTGTAGCTATTCAGGCTAATGTCAAAGAAACACCCATTAGAGGTTGCAGACTCAAGATGGTCCCGTGAAACTTGCGCTTCTGGTAGACAACATTATAGAACCTGGGTATTATTTTATTTTCATAACATTAATAAGCTTTTATCACAGAGCAGTTAAAATACAAGTGTTTAAACAGGGATTGGGTTTGGAGAGCTTTGAGGGGATTTTTTGGCTTTACTCATGGAATTGTTAATAGAAAAATGTCCAATAAAAATTATTGTTTTCACTTAGGGTAGTACATGTGAATCCATGTCTTTCTAAACATATAACAACCTTTCTAAGGTTGTTAAAAATGTCAGGTTTGAAAAATGAGTCCAGGTGATATGGGGACAAACCAGAGTCTCTCTCTGGTGTCTCAAACTGATTCCAGAAGGTCATCCAGCAACAGCAATGATGTTATATGCTACATGTTATACATGGCATCTTGTCATATCACAGCGATAACCTATTTCATAACAGATGGAATCCAAAGATATTTTGGCAAATAAACAAGAGATCCTCGGGACATGGAAGTGTGTGTGGCTCTAGTGGTATCCATTCTTCCAGCGAATTCATGGGGACTGGAGCTAGCTGCAGAGCTGAGAAGGAAAGATGAGAGGGTAATTAAAAAGAATATTTGATAAACATTGGTGAATTAGACTTCCAACTTGAGTCTGGTGTGAACTCTAATGAGGTTTTCCCTGGTCAAGTGGGAGAGAGTTCCTTTTCCCCTCCTATTGAAATAGCTTCAGCAATTTTGCACTTGGCTCTTCATGCAATGTCCTGAGTTTCTCTCTATTCATACCTAATGCTTAGAGACATTAAAAACCTGACAATGCCAAGTGCATGAACGATGCCTTCACAAGACAGATTCTGGGCACACAACACTGTCAAGGCTCTCTGGTCTCTCACCCATTTCAATGCTTTGAATGAAATATTGACATGTAAAGATGTTAATCTGAGAAGCATTTTTCCACTTCTGGGTTAAAAGAACCTCACAATCAAACCCTGCTGTATGTCAATATCGCACAGGCAGCTGTCATTACAGCTGGCTCTGTCCAGCTTTTTTACTGTGATCAGAGCTTGATATGAAACCCGAAGCCTTTCGGCATACCTCTCATGAAAAGAAAAGAAAAGAAAAACCAAAACAGCCAAAAACCTGACATAGGTTTCCCAGAAATATAACTGCAGAGTAATGCTAGCCAGCACGTTTCTAATGAGTCTTATGTATCATTAATCAGTCTTCTCTGAGGCGAAACAAGTCCTCATACTGTAACAGTAATACTGCTGACTAGAGGAAGACTCTTTTATTGTGGGCTTTTTTTTATGATAGTAGAAGTAGAAAACCACATGGACTGTTCCTATGGATTGCCTTCATCTTGATGTACATGGATCTAAAACATCCAATTCTTTCCTGTGTAGAGAAGTCCTAACTTAAATGTAACATTCTTTTCTCTGAGAAGTCACTTTCATAAAGTCATGGGAGTTCTCTTCAACAGTTATCTCCTGGCCATGTCCAAGCAAGCATCCCAGGTCTGCAGAAGGAGGATATACGACTGCAAGAATCACAGTAACTTGGGGGGCAAGGTGTGTCACATGTGCACTCCCTTCTTCACCCCCTTTTTGAGTAGAGTCCAGCATACCAGACAGCTTCCATCACTTCTCTGGGCACCCAGTGTCCCTCATCCCATCCCATCCCATCCCATCCCATCCCATCCCATCCCATCCCATCCCATCCCAACCCATCCCATCCCATCCCATCCCATCCCATCCCATGCCTTAGCAATCTCTTTGCCAACCTTTCCACCATGTCCTTTCAGTTTTCACCAGTTTTTCTCCCGACTTATTTCGTCTTCAATTTTCTATTTCTTTGGCTCCTTCCCAATTAGTGAAGACTTGGTTAGGACTGAGCATTAGTCCTAGAAGGAAAAGCTGAAATAACCACAATCTAGTGGTTACAGATCCTCTTCTAACTTTCAGCCTAAACGAATCTATATTATTTTGCAGCCCTGTGCCTTCCTTCCAGAGTTAGGTAAGACTGAGTAGTTCTCTATTTATTCTCTATTCTCCTAACCCACAACGTATATCTATAAGCTATTTACAACCCTTCCCAACATTTGTCGGTCAGGCTAATCAATTATTTTTAGTCTGCCATCCTAAAGCAGGCCTCCTCTTTCCCCCTCCTCTGCACCTGTTTCAATTTGAATCTTCTTTTTGTGTCTTTTAACACAGAAAAATAAAATTGCATGAGAATTCAGCTAAGGTCATATTGGTACCACACAGAAAAATTCCTCTTCTGTTCAATGCCTCTGCTAGCAATACTTCGCCTGAGATTTATATTTACTTTTTTCCCAGCTGTGCCACATCCTTGGCTCAGTCAGAAACTTTTGTCTTTCCCTGCTTTCAACTGCAGCTTCCTGCTTCACATAAAATTTAAGAGAAGCTATGGCAATGAATTGAAATGTGCTTAATAATGTCTTGTTTCACTTAATTTAGTCACAATGAAGATTAAATGTTATTTATAGTGCTATTTTACTTGTTTAGATTAGAAGAATTTCTTATTCTTGAAATTCTAATAACTCAAAAATTATGCCAACAATTATAAACCAAATGCAGGCTGAAGAGCAGGCATCTGTGCCAGGTTCTGAGGCTGCACTTCCAGAAGCTTCAGCTTTGCTACTGTCAGCTTCAAAGCCTGACTACAGTTTCAAAGATGTCATCATCTCACTGTAAAAACTAAGGCTATTTTAAGAGGTTCCTCAGCTGTTTATAAGGATTCAGATCTCAGCACAGTCAATTCAAGATGTGGGAGTGCATGTCTGAGGACATCTCTGGGCTCCTCAGATGCTCATTGTATCCCTCAGTGTCGCTTCATTATTCTGTAGAGTCTGAGGGTTATCATGGAAATTAGCAAAGTCTTGAGCACAGAAAGTCACAGCCATGCTAACCTAACTCTGCCATGATAGTTAAAACATGAAGTTCTTTGTTTTTTCATATTCCTTGAAAAGATCATGGCAAAATGACAGATTTATAGACCAGATAATCTTTCTCCAGCTGTTGCTGAAGCCCTGTCTCCTCCTATGCTCGATATGGCCAGTTAAGCCAGCCCTGTGGTTGTGAAGTATCAGTAGAGCAGTGAAGCCAGGGATCAAGATCTTGTATAGATTATGATGCCAGATAGATTATGCTTTATAATAGAGTCACTAAAATGACTCAAATCTATATATATATATCACGGTTGAAATAGCTTTATCAGTGTTAGTTAACTCTTCTAGAAAATGCATCATTTCCTCTGTTATTTTACCGGCTTACCTTGCTGATCACTGTAGGGTGCACACATTATGAAGCTGGCCTTACAGACCATGCTCTCAATTATGTTTTTATTTTAATTCAATGATATGTCACTGGATAAAACAACTGTGCCTTGAGAGCATGGTTGGAAACCCCAATTCCTGGTTCAGGCACAGTGAAGGACTAGAGTCAGGCTCCCTTCTGCCTCTTGCTCTCCACCTCCCACTTCCCAGGTGAGTGATTTAGTCCCTCATTCAAGAGGTAGATGACAGCATGTCAGATAAGGATAGTTGCTTTCCTGACCAGATACGGTACCAGAATGCCTAGAATTTGAATATCAGGACAGCAATAAGTGGGAAATGAACTCCTCTCTTGAAAGTATGAGAAATGGAATCAAGGCTAGACATGAGTGGCTAGATGAAAGTGTTCAGGCTGTCTGGGCTAGTGTCTAACAAATATGATTGCCTATGTTGTTGTCAGGCAAAAAAAGCAGGTAGATTAAATGACTTCTTAGTCTGTTCCAGAATATTTCTGCCTTTTATCACTCCTCTGCAAGGGTTAATATGATACGGGCTGTAATGAGCTGGCCAGCTCCTGACATGAACTGAATCTGATTGATTATATGCATAGTACACTAACTCTCTGCAGATGATAATGGCCATTCATGTATCATGCATTCAGCAATCACCAACATCTTTAATACAGATGTAAACCTTTGTATTGATGCCAGTTAAGCTGCAATGAAGAGAGAAAGAATGTCAGAGAACATTCATTTTATTTCAAAGGGTCACTCCCAGCAGTGCAGCGTGCCATTTTGCACTGCCGTTGTTTCTCAGAAACATGATTCCCAGGAATGTACTGTTCCTGGTTTCAAAAGTAGGGAGACAATTAAGCAGAGAATTACTGCAAACAGATAAAATCCATTGCAGCACAGCTCTCATCCTTTATGTAACAGTGTGACAATGCAACAGCGTTTGTGACAAGACATCAAAGTGGAGATGGTGACCACTGTGCCCCACTGGAACCGCTGTGACAAGTTAGCCACTGAATGAGTTTTAGTAGGTTTTTCTCACCTTTGCTTCATAAAATGCATTTTCAGGTACAATTCCCTGGAGTTTTCAGAGGTTCTAAAAAAACCTTTGATCCTCCTGTAATCAATCAGAGACACAGGCAGATATCACAAAACAAATCTGCAGAAGAACAACTCGTTGAAATTTGTGAAATTTGTGCAGGGAAAGGAAAAGAGGTACAGGTACAAAAGAGAATAATGTGCAAAAGAAACAAGAAATGCTCATCAGAGAAAGAAAGGAAAGAATGGTGAGATTCCTGGATTTCCTAATTCTCAGTATGGTTATATCATATAAAAACATGCACGAGAGACTAGAAAGGCAGGGAAACATGGCATGAGTCATAACAGACAACTGAAAATACCAGGAGAAGTGGGTTGAACTGAAAAGAGAAAGGTGAGACACGTAATAGTTTCAAAGGATATGTTTCTTCGCAATATAAGCTGAGATCAGTACTCCTAAGTGCAAGTTCTAAATCATATTGCCAAATCCTCACTTAGTGTTGAACACGGCCTACTGCTGGAGATGGCATGCCCAGACCCAGCCCTTGGCTCAGTGTCAACCTGTTTTGTTTTATACCGTTCTTTCCTCTCTGGTGCCAACACAAGCATGCAGGCACCAATTCACCAAAGGGCTCACCTGGCTGAGAACTAAAACACAAAACACAGTCATTCCTCACCTGCATCGATTTTCTGATCTAATTCAGTAGGAGCCATTGCAAATGGTTCTGTCAGCACAGCACAGTAGTCAGCAGACAGAGACTGGCATGAAGAATGAGTGTTCATGGAATGGGGCATGGACACAGGCAGTAAATTACACCCTTGACATTTGCTGTTTCTGTTTCATATCTGAAAGAGGGCTTGTATGCCTGAAAGCTCATCTGTGTTATTTTATCAGTTAGTTTAATAAAAAGAATAGCAGAGAAGGCTCACAATTAATATTTGGAGCAAAACCAGTTCTATTTTGTAACTAAAATAGTTGCTTCCTTAAATAATTATATTCATAAAGTTGTCTCTGCTTTGTCTGCCTGGTTGTATACACCATAAGCCAAGTTTTGCAGTGGTTAGAATTAAATCACAGAGACGGGATTGGTCAGAAAACAAATGATAAAGCAGTGTAGCTTAAGGTCAAAGTCCCAAAGAGTTAAGTATTCTTTGAGGAACATTTCCATTCCCTGATGTAAATGGGTGTAACTCTCAGGCTTGAAGTCATTGATAGGAGTGGCTGATTGCATCAGGTACATGGATTTGGTCCCTGAGAGGCCAAGGTATACCATGACACCAAATTAGATAAATGTGAGGCCTGCTTTCTCTTTCAGTCTTGGAGTGGTACTTCTTGCTTACTTCCTCCCCCTCACTGCCCTCCAGCAAATGTGTAAGTCACTTTTCAGGTCAAAATGTCCAACAGACCTGGCTATCTTTCTAGGATAAGCTCACACCATCCAATATGCCATCTCAAATAACATGAAAGATATTTATCAAATCCACATTTGCCCACACTGTATTTAGCAACTATTTTCACAGAGGTCTCCCTGGGACAAATGAGATGTTCTTCAGGTGTCTGTATTATATGAAGGAGGAGAAAACATTTGTTACTGTTACTTTTATGCATATGTAATTCTGACAGATCTATATATTCTGATAATTAACAGTTGTATGTCCAGAGGACAAAACAGTTACCAATTCAGTTTATTCAACAGTTCTTCCTGTATTAAGACACTAAGAAAAAAAGAGAAGAGGGATAAAAAGCTTGCACAGAACAGCCTAGGACACCAGAGAGACAAAGGAATTCAAGTCCACTGAATGTATAAACAACTCAACTCATTTTATAATGGGAATTAATCTCACTTCCTCCTATGCAGTAAAAAGTATGCAAACACAAAAGTGTAGCTAATAAAGTACATCAAGAAATGCCAAATCCTCCACAGATGCAAGTTAGGAGCTCAATTTAATTGGCAAAACACAATGAAAAAACAAGACATTTAAGGACTTACTGCATTTCTCGATTTGTATAGCTAGTTCCCATGCATGTTAACACCTTGTGAAAACTATTTGGCCTTAAAACTTCACAAGTAAAAATCAGTCAGAATTAACTAGTCCTTCTGTCCTGAAGATGCCATTTTTGGAGACTAAGGTTCAGCATTTCAACTGCTCAGCAAGAGCATTTAAAGTAAATTAATTTGCCTGACTTTATCTAGAGGAGATTACTGAAAGTACAATCAGCCATTTCTTTCATTTTTTTATATCTACCATCGGAATTTCAGACCTCTGCGTTTCTTCTCCTGAAAAGTGTCCCATTCAAACTTGGAATTCTGGTGTGGATTCAATTGCCTGTTCAGATTCTCAGCCTTTCCACTCAAGCAAAGACATATTTACCCAGGAATTTACCCCGGAATTAGCTGAACACAGTCACTGGGAATGCAAATAGCACTTCTATATATAAGATAACAGTGTTGGTGAACTTCCATTTTTCTCCTGCTCCAGAATGAATCACACGGAAACTGATGACAGTTTGATAATCATCAAATCATAGAATGGTTTGGGTTGGACAGGACCACAAGGACCATGTAGTTCCAGCCTCCTGATGTGGGCAGGGACACTATCCAGTAGGCAGGTTGTTCAGAGACTCATCCAACATGGCCCTGAACACTGTCAGGGATGGATCATCCACTACTTCTCTGGGCAAACTATTTCAGTGCCTCACCACTCTCATAGTAAAGGAATTTCTTCCTAACATCCAATCTAAACCTACCCTCTTTCAGTTTAAAGGCATTACCCCTTGTCACTGTATGCCCTTGTAAAAAGTTCCTCTCCAGCTTTCTTGTCACCCCCTTTTATGTACTAGAAGATGCTATAAGGTCTCTCAGGAGCCTTCCCTTCTCCTGGCTGAACAACCTCAAATCTCTCAGCCTGTCTTTCATAAGAGAGGTGCTCCAGCCCTCTGATCCTCCTCAAAGCCCTCCTCTGGACTTGCTCCAGGAGATCCATTATTTCTTATGTTGGGAGCCTCAGAGCCTGATGCACTTCTCTGGATCGGATCTCACAAGAGCTGAGTGAAGGGGCAGAATCACCTCCCTTGATCATCTGGTCACACTTCTTTTACCATAGCCCAGGATACACTTGGCTTTCTGGGCTCCAAGAGCACATTGTTGGATCATGTTGAGTTTCTTATCAACCAACACACACAAGCCCTTCTCCCCAGGGCTGCTCTCAGTCCATTCTCCACCCAGCCTGTATTTGTGTTTGATATTGCTCTGGCCCAGGTGCAGGACCTTGCACTTGGCCATATTGAACTTCATGAGGTTCGCACAAGCCCAGCTCTCAAGCCTGTCCAGGTCCCTCTGGATGACATCTCTTTCCTCCAGCATGTCAACCACATCACATAGCTTGGTGTCATTGGCAAACTTGTTGAGGGTGCACTTTATCCCAATGTTAATATCACCATGAAAACTGTTAAACAGCACCAGTTCCTATACCACTCCCTGAGGAATGCCACTCATCACTGGTCTCCACTTGGATATCAAGTTCTTGGAGTGAAATCATCCAGCCAAATCCTTATCTACTGAGTGGTTCATCCATAAAATCCATGTTTCTTCAGTTTAGGGAAACAGATCTTGTAGGATGAACATCTAAAATGTGGAATGATTCATGTGGCCTTAGTTGTCTACTTCTCTTGATTTTGAGTGACTCGCTGAGATGCAGAAATCTAAAACAAGCTCAAAATAAGACATAGACACCTTCAGGGCTGAGGATCCCAGCCAGCAGCTGATTTCCTTGGAACTCGCACAGTTATTTTTCAGTGACATACATAAATGACACATAAATGACAATTCTGTCCTCCCCAACACAGTTGGTAGTAGAACCCACACTGAGGTGTCTAACATTACAGTGAGGTGGAAGCTTGTTCTTCTGCTCTGCGCTCTCAGTGGAGAGCTCGCTTGCCTACTGCAGAAATTGCTGAGCATTTATTATGGGTAATTTTCAGCTCTACATGCTAAAACTGCAAGTCCAAAGAGAGCCTGTGAGCAACAGTGTGATATCCTACTATAACAGTCATCCTCACCACCACAACTTTCTTGGCTAAACAGGAAGAAGAAATTTCCACAACTGAAACGTCGGGAAGGGAACTTCAGTAGAATTTAGACACTAATCTCCAAAACTTCAGACTGTTCTGCTTCTTGACAACCCCATATTTCTTCTCCCATGAAGAAAATTCATTCTGGACAACCACAGGGAAACACCTCAGGATGAACTGCCTGAGCAGTTTGACACCTCCCTGAAGCCTGAACCTCGTTCAGATCCACAAACTAGGCACATCCTGTCAGTCTCTCCTGAAACACTCAATGTAGCAATTGCTTGAAAGAACACGGGAAAAGCAGCAGCTGCTGCCATCCTTTTCCAAAACATGTCAGTTTAACCAACATCATTTTTGCTCCCTCTCTTACTGCCAGCTATGGAGACCTACTCTTCCCTTTCACCAGCTCTTGCATTCATTTGACCCCTTGGAAAGTGAATTTAGCTCACTAAACTGTCAGAAATCTAACCCAGCAAAACAAAACAAATCAAGAAAAAGTGAATAGTTTTCACCACTTTAGTGAGCTAATGGATCAGACACATCCCAGAGATGACAGAAGTGAGACAAATGGAGCATGTGTCCAGGAACAGTCCTGCCCCTTTCACCAGCAGCAAGTTCATGGACTGACTCAAATGCCTCGTGAAACCTCAGCCACAAAGAGAGGAGAAAGCCTGTTGGAGAGGCCAGATACACAGAAGAGGACAGAGTGAGCTCCTTCCAGTCCAGCTGGAGTGCTGGAGTGCCCAAGCTTCTAGTAAAGCAGGGCTAGGTAAGACTGTCTTCTTAGAGGAGTGCTCTGACACCATCTGGTTTCAAGTTTGGTCACCCATCAGCTCCAAAATGGAAAGAAAGGCAGGAAAAGCAAGGGAGGCTGTCAAAATTTATCTATTCCTGGAGCAGGAGTACCGTTTGGCTAGCTGTGCCTTAGAACGAATAAAGCAAGAGTTGGCTATAAGGACAAAAAAATGATGTGTCCTATAATATGAAAATTAACAAACAAAGTCTACCACAGCAACTGTGGACATTAAGGACTGAGCTGAAATCAAAGCAGATCCAACACAGCAAAACTGGATGACATGCAACATTTTCTGGTCAGTATATACAATTGAGAAACATCAGAGAGCGAGAAGTCTGGGTTGACAATGCTAGTAAATAATTTGTCAAAGAAAAGAACCTGCCCTGTGTTATATCCATGTATGGATATAATTGACCACATTTCATCTTAGGAGAAAAGAAAAGTTGTGGCCAACTTCAAAGGGAACTGAACAAAAGTATCTCTAATGATTAATGAATTAGCATCGTTGAAGTAAACGAGCTATTCTGAATGCTTGCCCAGAGGCAGTCATGGGAAAGTTTCCAGAACTATTGTCATTTTTCCTGGAACTCGTTGACTTTAAGGACTCCACAGCTGCAAGAATTGTGTGAGCATTTCAAGACTGTCATTTTCACCACCGATTTTCTGAAAAATTCTTCCTGAACTGATTTTTATTGGTTTCAGCTGGGGAATCCATTGCACCCAGCCAGGAAATGCCACATGCCTCCTAAGCTACTGCTCTATTCTTCTTGCACTGATACTATCAGAGACTCAAATTCACTGCAGGGAGAACACTGGGGGCCAAATTTTCCCTCTGATGTATGCACACAGCTCCCATAGAGCTAATGCAGAATTTTTTTGCCTTTGATGCCTCTTATAAAAAAGCCTGGAAGTATTGCATTAGAACAGGGAGTTCACACTATTGGTGGTCCCCATTGTCATTAACACAGTTAGTGGCATTCCAGTGAAAAACACAGAACAACTCTTTTGTTTGTTTGTTTTATAAGCAGATCTTTCAGGGTGGGATCCGGCTTGCTCATATCCCGCCAAAGTTGAAACTTCACCCTCTAAAATCCACGTACAGCAACAGTGATCCATTCTCTCTGCTTTCCAGAACTGTCTAACCTTTTAAGCACTCAAATTAATCAGACACTTTCCTCTTCTGCCTAAAAACTCTCCAGGCAAGTAATTCACAGCAACATGCTCAGCAAGGCAAGGCCAGCTGAGCGTACTCCCAAAAGGAGTTAGGGAGGGTGTCTCACTCCTCTTCCCTCTCTTACTCCCAGCCACACAAAGTCATCCCTTCTCTTGTGCTAACTGTGATGCTCACAGGCCACTTGCTGGGCAATTTAACTCACTGTACAGCCAAAAATCATCCACTTCTTTGCTGGGCTTGTTTTCTGCCACTTCAGTAAGTTGAATCAGCTCCCAGAGGGTCTCAGTCCCACAGCCACCCTAGGTAAGTGGTTGCAGCTGCAGACAGGGAGTGGGAGTGGGACCACTTTGACAGCATTTTTGTCTCATGAAACTGGTTGCTCAATTGCCAGTTCGTGCTCAGAATGTCCATTTCTAGGTAGAGAGGAGCTCACTCCAGCTATCTGCTACAACCTGCAAGCAGGAAACTAGCCAGGATCTACTACTAGCCAAGGCAAAATCTGAAAAACAAAGTATCGCCAAGGATACAGCTAACGCCAGTCACTGACTCTTGAAAAACCTACATAAGACAATTTCATTCAGTTTGCTTGCCTTTTTCTTTGATACAGTTTAGATTTTTTTTTCTACAAAGTCTAATAAAGGCAGACAAATTCAAGAAAATAATTAAGGCAGACAAATTACAGTAAATTGTTAAAATGAATCAAACACATATAGCCATAATTTCATATTGAAGGAAACATAAGTGAAGACATGTAACTTGGAGCAGAACTGAAACCCACGCCCGCCAGCTGCAGTCAGCTCACCTCCGCCTTTCCCCCACGAGCACACACCCCGGGTGTGCTGCTCTGTGGGACAGCCCTGGTCCTCTGTCCAGACTCCCAATTTCAGTAGAGCTTTGATCACAGCTCCTTCCTGAATGCATTCTTGTGTGCTGGAGCAACAACCATGTGAGGGCCCTTGGTGGAACTGAGTGCTGAGAGCAGCAACAGAAACTCATTTAGTTTGATGTGACAAAACTGCCCCTCAGACAAATGCTCCATGGTGGTCCCATGGTAGGAACATGTGTAGAAGGCCTTGCTGAAGTAATAATACTGAAGTAATTTCATGCCTCCACCCACTTCTAGGCCCAGAATATTTGTCATCCTCAACTGGTATAAATGAATGCAACTTCTCTGAATTCAGTGAAGTCATGTTAATTTACCTTTCAGATTTGATGAGGGTCTGGTCTTCATGATCTTACTGCAAACTAGCTTAAGGAGCTTTATTCTGAGTCCTATTTATAAATAAAAGCTTGTTCTTCAGAAGTTCTACCTTCCTCAAGTCATAAATATGCTTGGTTTTTTCTAGCTTGTGAATAGAGAATAGACCTACAGACTGTATTTATAAATATGTAAATACTTAAACTTTCTTGTTCCACAGAATTAACGAACAAATTCTGTAAGAGACTTCCTATAAAAGTATTCTCTCCCAGATCTGCAATCAGGTTTCAGGCTAATCTGATATCCATAAGTTACAGGGAAGCAATGTTGACACCTAAAGCAAGGAAATCAACATGTTGTCAACTTTTACAAAACTTTCTGAACCACTGTTACTTTGCACACATGAATTCAAGTACTTATGAGCTCATTTGTTAAGCAGCTCCATCACTTGCATAACTGCCATTAGTAACCTCTCCTTCATCACTTCATACATGCACATGTCATTCTTGGCAGTCTACTAAGCCACTGACAGCATTTCTACAGCAATATTTCAAGCACAGAGAGGGTCTAGATTCCACCACTGGCACAGAAGAAGAGGATACAGCAGACTCCTCCGCCATCAAAAGAGGCCAGTGGTGAATCCACCAGGAGCCTTAAGCAGAAGGACTCACAAATTAGTTTAGACCTGATTTGAATGATACCATGCATTACCTCTAAAAGCACTCAGAATGAACAGAAAAAGTTCCAGAGCTTGATGTGACACATAGGTTGAAACTGCAAGCAGCTTTGCTCCTATGCAAGAAGAAGGCAGTATAATCCTGTATTTAACTTACAAATCTGGTATTCAAACAATCATCTGAAATTCTGAAATTGATGCAGAAAGTTAAACCTCTTAAGCTGTTTTAGTCTGATGGGATACATTAGGTGGGGCCAGTTCTTTAGTAAATGAATATGAACTTAAATATATTGAAACTAAGGTCTCTTCCAGTCCAAGCCTTTCTATGTTTCTATGAAACACTGTTTAACAGCTATTTTATTTAATGAAGTACAATCACAACCAGGTTTGCCATTTTTCTGAGGCCAGCGGAAAAAATTAGAGCATTAAATAATTTCATTGGTTGCCTAGAACGTGACACTTCACACTGGAGCAGGATGGAAATCCCGCAGATCACTGCCAGGCATGGGAGTTTGTTCTTACAAGATCTCTCAGACTCAAACTAATTTTAGAACAAAGAAAGACTGCTTCAAACTACACTGCAGTACAGAAGTTCCAGTGACAAACTTCTACTCTCTCCTTTTATATTTCATACACACTTTCAAATTATTCACTACTATGCAGTCAAGTTCTGCAAGCATCAGCACGCTGTGGAAGAGACTGGAAACAAACCACAAGTAAACCTGTCTTGCTAAAATAAACCTGATTTTTCTTTTCATATGAGCTGACTAGCATTTTTTTTAAAAAAATAGTATGCTAATTGAATTTAGTGAAGAGGTTTGCCAGAACTGCAAAATTTTGGATAGAAACTTGGTTTTTAATTTTGTTCTTCAAATTTCTGGTGAGAAATACTTTCAAAGTCAAACAGTTTAGGCTTTTGTTTTGATCTCTTCTCTGCAGCCCGCCATCCCAGTATCTCCCCTCAGATCCTAAGCTTCCTGTTCACAAAGAACAATATATTTGCACACTGGCTTGCTAACATAATAAACATAGTTTCAAATCAGAACTGGTGGACATCTGAATTTGAAAGTCTCAAGGAATGGTTAAACAAGCGCAGCCACAGGAGGAGCTTAAAATAATAACAGGTAAAGTTACACTAAAATTATAGATGCCAAAAGAGAATGGTGGGCAATGAACCATCTCTTCTCCATGAATCAATGAAGGGGAAAAAGACCCCTGAGCCTAATGTCTCATCCAAAGATCAGAATTATGATTTCATTGGCATGTCAGAATTCATTGGACAATATATAGAACTGGCATATTTATAGAAGGTTACAGTTTGTTCAGCAGGAAGGAGAGGAAAAGTCTTACATATTAAGCATACTTATACTTTCTCTGAGGTCCAAAGAGAGATCTGCTGCTTTAAGGTCTTTGGACAATGTTAGAAGGGGTAAAAGACTATTGGGATCGTCTTGGATTAGATCACAGCACGATATCACATTGGGAAATCCACATGGCAAAACTTGTGATGGTTGCAATCAAAATGATCTGTACTGTATAATTTGGTGGTTTGAATTTCACAACCTTTAGCTAAGAAAGGAATATTACAAGGCCTGTCTCATCCAAGTTGGTCAAACAGCCCAACACTTTCGCAGTCAATGAACAGATACAAATATTTGACAAGAGCTATTAATCCTATGCTGATATTGAGTCCATCACTCTTGGGGGTGTTCCTATCCACTGAGTGGAGAGACAGCCTGGACATCTGGTCTGGATACCTAATGTCTAGATGTCTAGGATACATCAGCTGACTCCTCCCAAGTGAGTTCTTGAAATGTATCTGTAGTGGAGCAAAAACGAGAGGTCTTGCCTGGACTCTATTTTAAGGAGTAGGGAGGGATGGGGTAAGGAGTGTGGAAGTGGATTTATGACTGTGGATTTTTAAGAAGACAAAGTGTCAAAGAGCAAAAAGGATGACAGACTTCAGGAAAACAGCCATCAAGACATGCCAACAGGTTAGAAAGAAAAAAGGAGTCCAGGAGAACTGACATTTCTTTAAAGAAGCAATGAGGGCATTGTCAAAAAGCAGTCATTCTTCCAATCTATGCCTCATTGTCAAATGCTGACACGGCACTTCACAAAAGATGACACTCTCCTGTGGGGAGTCTGAAGAAGATGTCTAGCAATATGAGGAAAATTAGTACTTGCTGAAGGACCACAGGCCATTTAAGTCTAGGAAAAAACCCTAGACTGATTTGCAAAATTGTGATAGTACATTAAAGGTAGAGTAGTGCAACATGAAGGAGATTAACCAGTTAGCATGAACATGTCTGATTTTGAATCGGCCAGAATGCCAGAGGTTTAGGTTAGACATTAGAGACTTTTTTCTCTGGCAAGAAGTGTGATGTGGAAATTCAACAGTCCCAATCTATTAACAGACTTTTGTGAGCGGCTTTCATCAGTGCCTGCAATAAATGTAGATAATTGCCTAATGGTGGAGTAGATGATCTCTCAGTCATTTCCTAAAGCACACTCCAGGACTCAGGAAGGCTAATTTTAGCCTGGAGAAGCTAATTCCTCTTGGCTGTCTCCATAGACAGTTGAGAACAGCTCCTTTTAGATGCACATAAAGAACAGGACTCTCCCCACTGGTCTAACAAGAATAGCCCCAATATTTCCCCACTGCTGGAAATCCTGGTCCCCTCCTTCCACTACTGCCACAAATAGCTTTGTGCTCCTTTCATTCCACTTATGATCTTCTCTTCCTGATCTTAAAAAATACCAGACCTCAGCCTATGAATCTGTTTGGGATATAGATTACCATTCCTTCTCACTGTTATCCTTTCTCCTTATTTCTTAGTTTTGAAAAAAAAAATATTTATCAAGAATTTTTGCAAAACATCTCAGACTGACAGGGCTGTGTATGTGGAATTCCCTGGTCTCAATTACAGCCAGGTCCATTTTTCAGGAAGTATAATTGCAGTACCACAAATGTCCTTCATTTCAATTTTTTTTAATCAACGCTAACTGCTTGGCATATACTGGTACTCTCTGCAATATTCCCTCAGGTTTGAAAAGCAGCCACAAGTCAATAATCTTTCTTAAATACTTGCACAAGAAAATAAGTGGCCTGTTTGCCTTCCAAAAGAAACCTCATAGTGCCTTCAAAATTAACTGTAGATTAGTGGGGCACATTGCACAATAGTGAAAACAAAACAGAAACGTAATCCCTGACAGAGGTCAACAACAAAAACAGACCCACAGTCACTCTCAGGTTTCTGCCAGTGATAGGGTTCAGCTTTCACTCTACAGGTTATGTGCATGTCCGGTGACCACAGAACATGCCCTCGAGCCACCCACTTTCCTCAGGGTAGGCCGGCTGCAAAGCATTTTGCGTAGTCCTATCATGTGTAGATGCTTAAGTCTCATGCTTCAGTATGCATAGGACTAACTGACAAGTCACAGATCATTCAGGATGAGACTATAGGCACTGCCTGAATCTCAGATGCATGCGTGCAACCCCCGCATCACTTCTAGGAACAAGGCAAAAAAGCATAGTGGCCACCTTGTCATTTTATGAATTTCTTTTGTTTGTTAGGAAACTCTCAGGCACTTCTTGCTCAAACAATCCCCAGTTCAGAAATCAAGATCATATCTAAAGGCTCATGAGATGAAGCGTAGTACAAGGAATCCCAAGAAACATGCAGGTTTCAAAATTATTAGAAGAGTTAATGCTTAAATCTCAAGTACTGCTCAGACTTTAATATCACGGTCTGCTAACCCCAGTGTTATTCAGCTGCAGATTCTCTCTATAATTTGCTTCTGTCTTATAAAGTACCATACTGGGAGTCCCTGGGTGAGTGACAGCAGATGATGTGCTAAGACAAAGCCACAAGCTCATATCAACACAGGCAGCATAGACAGGCCCAGTACTGAACCCACCCAATTTAACATTACATTCTTACTAGGCTGCTGGAGGATAAGAAGGCCTGTGGATACACTAGTGGGACTGTAATCAGGGAATTATAGAATTATTAAGGCTGGAAAAGACCTCCAAGATCATAGGGTCCAACTTTTGACTGAACACCATCGTGTCAGCTAAACCACAGCACTAAGTGCTGCATTCAGTCGTATCTTGAACACTCCCAGGTATGGTGAATCCACCACTTCCCAGGGCAGCCCATTCCAATGCTTGACAATCCTTACAATGAAGAAATTCTTCCTGAAATCCAAGCTAATAATTTGGAAGGAAGCAAAAAAGATGGTTACACTGCCAAAAAGATCCATAGGTCACAGCTTTTTCCTTGGGAGATACTAAGCAGTATCAAGGCAAGGCAGTCCACTGGGCTGAAGTGTTGCTGGCAGGAGACACTTAAAGGCTTGCAAAGGAACTCAGCTATTCAAGAACTGTGAAGGGAGTAGAGAGAATAAGAAGCTTCAAACTCATTCACAAAAGAACATTAATTCTGAGTTAGATACCACAAAAAGGTAAAACTATATATCTATTCACAGTCAGAAAATCCTACTATGTCATAAGGGAAAAAAAGTCTGAAAGTTGCAGAGAGAGCACCTGCATTGTTGTATGTAAAAACCAGAATGAGGGACACAAGTGATGGTTTGCTTAAAGTTATGAAACAGCGGCCAGAGAGAAGGAATTTGCTAAGAGAGAAAAGAGGAGCAGCACTTGGTGAGGAGAAGGTACAGGCAATGGCCCCTTCCTTAAGTGCCAGAACTAGGATCAAATAAGGAAGAAGTCAAGATGCAAGAGATTAATGAAATGGTCCCTTTAACAACACCCCCAGCTGGAAAAGGGAGATTGTTCTGGAAAAAAAGAGAACAAGCAGTAGATAGGTACAAAATATACTAAGAAAAGTAAACAGATCAGCAAATGTCAACAGACACAGTTTATTTTTCAGCTCATTGACTTGAACTCAAACAAGTTTATGATATATATTAAGATCCTATTATACTCTGCCTATAATATTCTGCTTAAGAAAATCAACAATGTATTAACATAAGCCATGCCAACTGAATACTGAATGCACCGTAGGAATGCTATTGAATAAGAAAGAATAAGAAATATTGAATGCCTAGAGATAATTATCTTGGTGATGCCTCCATTATTCACATCATGACCAGAGCTCAACATTCCAATAGAGTAGCCCTGTGTAGCTTCCAGCAAACTTCTGTTTCTTTGCTATTCCAAATCATGAAGTTTTGTCCCAGTGTTTTTAAAAGGTTTTTCCATGAAGGACAGATGATACATCTTGCTGAGGTATAAAATCAGTCATTGACTCTTCAGTAAAAAATTAATCATATTTATGATTTTAAAACAAAATGGCTTTGAAGCATTTTCAGGTGCTGGTCTACAGTTTTCCACACATAAATTTTAGACACAAATAGCAGCAGATTCAAACACTGTACTGGCATTTCCAGTAATCCATAGTCATCAAACCACCAGCTCTACAGCACCAGCAATACCACCTGTAATTTAAGATGTGGACGTAAATAGTCCAGGATGTAAAAATAGACCATCTGTTTCTGCATGCGAATGCTACAGAGTAAACTGTTGCTGTCCCTTTTCTGAGGTGATTTGGACTTATAATGAACAAATTTCTCGTGAATTCTCAGCAAATATGCAGACAACTGACTGTTAGCCAAAGATCCAGCACAAAGGTAGGCTGAAACACAGGAAGAGAAGTGTAATAGTAGCAATATATAATTTATTCCAATATCCCAGTTACACTTGTATCTGCTTTCATCTCCACCCAGATATTTTCCTGCACCTTATAAAGAAATGTCAAGCACATTCCTAATCGGGTGTTGAGTGTAATCCGACATTTGGAAAAGTTTGGTAACTAGAAAGTGAGGTCACATACACCCCTGAGAGAATTAGGATACTTCAAAGGATGAAGTTACCAAGCAAGCAGAAATTATTTTTGCAACTTGCACCACAATACTAAGATCACATTTTTCTCCATTATTACTGGATGGAAAATTATCCTTATTCAAATACTAATCTTCAAAGACAAGCAGGCAGAGGTCTTCAGCAGATAGTGGGGCTTTTTCCCCAGAAAAACAAACAATATTTTTTTTTAAATACTGGTTAAATTTCTAAAAAAGGAGGAGGACAGTTTCTCTATGCAATACCCATGAGAGCCATAGAGGGGGAGACTGGTCGTTTACGACGGTAGAGTAGCCCAGCTTCTTCCAGTGGGAACACAAAAATCCCAGTAGATCCAAAGCCTTCCCACAGACCCCCCCTGCCCACAGCTGTGCCAGATCAGCAATAACGCTGTGGTTCTCAACTCTAACTCACCACCAGGTTCCCACTGTCCTTTCCCTGTATGCAGACTCCTGCCCTCCTCCCTTAGACCCCTGTCATGAGGACTTCTCAGACATAAGTTTTCAGTCTGGCCAGCACCTTTCACATGCACCGTGTGCTTTTCCTCAGTAGCGCCTCACAGCACCATGGCCCTTCCTCGGGCCCTTTCCCATCAAAAGCCAGCTCCACGCAGACTCCCTCAGCCTTTCTTACCCTTCCTGTCTTCCAGCCCTTTGTGAAAGATCCCTATCCCACTTGATGAGAGTAAATCATTCAGTCATCACCATTTCTAGCCTATCTTTCACGAGAGATCAGATTGCCTCCCCCTGCTGTTCCACAGTTTCATTGCCATTCCTGTCTTCCCTGCTCACAATTTCTTTTGTACAGCAGGCAGCTTCAAACCTCATTTTTGCCATCTGGAAGACAAGACAGCATACTTTGAAGAGTTTCCCTCCACCATATTTAATTCAAATCCTTTAGCCTTCTGGGGATGAGTTGGTTTTGTCAGTAATTTGAGTAATAAGAGCACAAACATAATTGTTAACTGAGCCAAACTGTTTCTGAGCTTTCCTCAGTAAAATTCCTGTCCTAAATCACAGCTCCCTGTGTTTTAGGAAGTGATTTCCCTCCTAACTCCATCTGGTTTAGAACAAGAATAAAGTCAGGCAAGAGATTTGCAAGAACCAGAGGGTTTAAAATTTGCTAACAAGAGGGTTTGGGAAGATAAGCAGTGCCAGCTTGCTGTAGAAATCTTAATAAATTGGAACAGTCCAATCAATAATAGCATTTATAATTTTTCTTTCAGATCTATCCCTTTAGTAGATGAAAAATTCTTTTTAGGGAAGATATTCCCAGCTTCTGGTTTGGAATTGGACCCCTTGGTTAATATTTTTCTTTAAATTCCATGGCCTGTTTGCCTTCATTCCTGAAGACTTTTTTTTTTTATTATTTTCAATGCACATGGAAGTTCTTATTAAGCATTCATCCAAACACACTCAGTAGATCTTGCGTGCTGCCTTCTAGCAGAATGCTTTTAATTGAAAGGAAAACCCTACCTCCTGCTAGGTTTGGGTGGGCTGCAATTAGTTCCATACTAGTTAGTTTTTCCAGAAAGTCATATAACTCTTCTACACAGGCATTCCCACTCTGGTCCAGCTGCAAGCAATATGCTGAGTCAGCAAAAACAAGGAGGCAAAAGGAATTTTTCATTGAATTAAGAATCCAATCTGTCCTCAATCTTATAAAATATGTGTTGGATTCCATCTGCCCTGGAAGTTCCCCACTCTGATCACGCCAGCTACTGGCACTCGCACAGGACCCACGTGCCTGCAGTGATACTGCGAACTGCCCCACTGCAAGGACGCTCTGGACTCCATCAGCCAGGGGCAACATCTTGCAAGCTAACAATGTGAGCCTGTCCAGGGAGCAAAATACAAATGCCCCCTTAAGCTTGAACCACACTTCTTCGGTGAAAAAAAAAATTTAAAAAATGTGTCTTCTGTTCCTTACTTGCAAGGAAAACGAAATCCACTGCCCTACTTGTAAGATGCAGCGACTGAAACCAAGAGCAAAGTGCGCAGAACATGTGAGTTTTGGCAAATTCAGATGCAGAAAAACTAAAAGTTGGAGGAAATCATTTTCTGGGTGCCTCTGGTTTATTCGAAGCCAACAAAGCATGAAATGGTCTTAACAGTTTGTTGTGTTTTGATGTAACATGATGATCTAGAATTTCTCGACAAGTAGCGTAGGAGCTTGAGTTTCAGTTTGTTGATTGGTGGTTTTCTGGATTCGTCCAAGAAATGTATTCAAACAGTATGTGCAGCAGAAACCATTTTTAGTCATGAATGTTCAATGGCAAACATCTGAAAGGGGACATCCAATAATAAAAACAACAGTTAAGTAAACCAAGCTTTATCATTTCCAAAGACAGTTGTTGAAACTGGGAGATGTTTAAACTTTCATGTGTGCCTAGGTATTATTCTATGTTCTAACAGAAATCCATGAGTCACAGGCCTTTACTAAATCTAAGAACTACTTATTTTAAGACCTATGGATTTTGAATGGTTTCACATCCATGATTCAGATCAGCACAGTCAGTCTTCTAACACAGTGACTACTGCATAAAAGTTCAAAATAGTGAGCCTATATTTAGGTTATTCTTTAACAAGCTTCTCTTGGTAGTAATAAAAGACACCAGGTAAATTCTGCTTTATTAAGTATAAGCTAAAGGAAAATATCTCTTATATATATATATATATATATATATGGGAACTGTTTTATGGGAAAAAAACTCTGTTTGAACTTTTTCCTTTGAAGTTAGAGGTTTTCATCATGGAAAATTTTTGAGAATTTTAAAGGAGTGTTTTAGTTTCACTTTGACTTAAAATATCAGGTTTTTTTTTTTTTTTCCAAAAACCTACAACAGTATAAATTGAAATGATTAAAAAATATTTTTTTCTGAATCATTGATTTAGCACGAAAAGCACTTTCGGATGTATTTGCTGCAGGGAAATGAATATTTCCAGGGGAAACAAAGGAACATTATAAAAAGCAACATTAACAAAATAGTATTTTTGGTAAGAAAATCTTCTGCACTAAATACTGCAGCCAACAGTAATTACAATTTGTCCAAAACCCTAAGAGAGCTACAGTGGATTCTTGGAACCTTTTAAATAGCCCACCTCATGCTGTAATAATGTTGCACAGTGAGAGTGTGAAAAGATTATAGTGAAAGGTTTGTATCCCAACAGCACCTGAATATAAACATGTTTGTTTAACTGACAACAGCTTCTTCCACACACAATTTTAAATTTGCAGAACACTATAAATAGATAACACTTTCACTGAAAGCATTAAATTAGCCAACTGGGTAGACTTTGTAATGTGGAGTAATGTGGAGTGATAATGAACACCATGTGTGTGTGATAATGGGGGTTGTAGAAAATAGATCTGGCCAGCTGAGTGAAAAGGAAATGCTAAAGAAGAAAAAATCTGAAGTCCAAGCCAAAACAAGTGACCTAGAGGAGCAAGTAAAGGTTTGTATTTGGGGCAGGCTAGAGGCCTGAGAGAGATCAGCAATTCAGCAGGGTATTTTTAAGCATATGCTCAAGGCCCTCCTTATTCAGCAGGAAACTTAAGCATATGCTCAGAGGTTAAGCATCAGCTAAAGTCTCATTGATGTCAATGGGTCTTAAACACATGCCTAGAGATACATATGTGCTGAAGTGCTTTTACAAATAAGAATGGACTGGGGATCAGGGCCTCAGTCCCCTGGTATTCCATAGCAGGCTAACCCTGCAACCTCCTGGCTTTCCAAATTCTTCTGAGTAGATCTCATTTATTATACACACAGGACCAGACTTAAGTGTTAAGAACTTGCATTACTGTACATAACTGCCATTAGCCCCTTGGTACCAAAATAAATAGGAAAGTGCAGATACATTTAAAAAACACCAGTAACTTCTACTGCAATGTGTCCAAGGAATTCCCTTAATGATAACAATGAAAGCATAAAAAAAGCAGAAATGCGACTTTTGAGCAGGTCATTTAGCCTTTCCATCACTGATGTAAAAAAACTTCCACAAGAACGAAGTTAAAGGTAAAACTGAATCTTAACTGAAACCTGACTTCAAGTAACTTATTTTGAAAGACCGCATGGTGCTCTTAGTTTTTGTGCAGCCAATGGATCTGGACTTCCTTATGACCTTCCGTGCCTGAGTAGTCCACTTATCAACCACAGAGCTGGCTGGGCATCACTGTAACAACAGAAAAGTTGTTTTTTGGCAAAGTTTTCTTTGCCAGTTCATCTTCATGTAGGCAAAATGCAAAGAACTATTCTGCTGTGATATAAATTTAGATATCCACAACAACTATTCTCTGAATCTGAGATGGCAGGTTAACATTATGAAAAAAATCTTCAAAATTTTTAGGTAAGTTAGGCCAGATTCAAGTACGGCTTCTCCTTCTTCCTCCTTCTTTAAAACTGCATGAAAATACACCATAAAGTGGCAAGAAGAATTATATGGTCAGATTACTAATCATATTAAATTTTTTTTCTGTAAACTTAGCACAGAATTTGAAATTATCAGTAAAAATCCTTCTTGTGCATTTCAGTGAACCTGAACAACCACTTGGTCTCTGCATTTTGTAATTCTCCAAGGATAAATATGCAGCAGAGGAAATGGTCATAAAGACGAGTTGCAGGGCCATCTGAGAACTACTTTAGACGGACTCTGTAAATGATGGCCCATTTTAAAACACCCTTAACGTGGCAGGAGCAAACTCAGGTGCATCTGAGCAGCAGGACACTGCCAAATTACTGCTGTGTGTGTAACCACTGCGTTGCACTCCTCCACTGTTGCCACAGCGGTGATTGTAGCAAAAAGATGACTTCAACAAACAAACAAAGCTTTATTAAAATTCATTAAAGTAGGCAGAAAATGTACTATTTACATGTGTGTTTCCCTTCTGTCACATGACTCATGTCTTAAACTGGGGAGCATTACTGTTTGGCATTTCCTGCAAATGCACTGAGGAAACGCTACAGCAATATAGTACTCCTTCCATAGATGTTAACATTTAAAGACTCACAGAAGTGGCTAATGTTCAGTTTCTGGTTAACATTTGCTCACTTTCTTGCTTTGTTTTTTCAGATGAAGACAACCTGGTGAAAGCATTCCCACATTCCTCTTTGCACTTCTGCTATGACAAAACTTAGCTGATGTAGGCAAATTCAAGCTCTAAAAGCATATATCTTCGACCGACTTTGTTTCAAGTTTCTGCCTCTTCATTAACCATGGAAAAGCACCTCTTCCTTCTTGCCCAAGCAAGCTGCTGGTTATCATTCCCATCCCTCCGGTCGGTCGAGTAACACATGATGCTGGCCTAGTATAAATACGAAACAGGTTCCTTTGGAATCTGAAATACTGTTTGTACATCCTACCACTGACCACAGCGGAACAATGGTGTGCCAATTATACAGAAAAAAATAACTCTATTTGCTTGCTCTTTCTGTACCTCTGTCTGAAATATACCTAGCTCCAAAGCTATTATTTATAGTTATGAGGTGACAACTGAGAGCTAGCAGTCTGCTGAGTGAAAAAATGCTTGCGTTTATCCTTTTTAGAGATATCCTATATATACGTGCACATACATGCGCAGCAGCTATTTATACTGGATAGGGAGAAGTACCTAATCAATTACAGTGTTTATTCAGTGGCATGAAAAGTTCTCTGTTTTGTGTGAATTAAGTGACAAAACTCAATTTTTAAAGATTATTCAATACGAAAATAATTTTATTCAAAGCCTACAGCTGCTCTAACATTGTTTAAAACATAGAGAAGCAGTGTTGTAGGTTTTCTGTGAACACTTAAAGAAAACTTCCATTCTAACTTCCATAGTCACAATTTGATGCTATGGTCTTTTTTTTGGCAACTTGAAACTATCAAGAAGGGTTTGCCTTCATCATCTCCAGAGTTTGCCTTCAAGCAGTTGCAGACTGCCCATAACTGCCTCCTCATCAGGCTCTACAAGCACAGCACCCTTCACCTTTTTGTAAAAACCTCATCCCCTGTGGTTCTGGCCACCCTGGTAGCCCTCCACTACTGCCTCTCCAGCATCTCAACACTGCCAACGTTTCAACCAAGGTCACACATCACTTCTGTAGTGCTGAAAAATAGGATGAGCTCAGCTTTATCAGGGTTGCTTGGAAGATTGTCACTGAACAACCCTTTACTCTCCTTGGGCTCAATGGATCAGCTTTGTCAGGCCCAGGTGAGGCAGTTTAAGACACCAGTGTTACAGGATGTGCCTTTCCCCAGTTCCAGAGGTGACCACCCCTTGCACAGAGAAGGCACAGAAACCACCAACTGCTCTCCTCTCTTACCTCTGCTCTGGGGACAGCACAGGGTGACAGATCATGGAGTCTATAATGACTGACATCACCACACCTATATCCTTTGAAGGGCATTTTCAGGTGGACTTTACCTCTGAATTTCAAACAATCTTATTATTCTGGGTCATTTTTTTCCATGAATGGATCATTTCAAGGAAATATAAAAAAACAACCCTATGATCAGATGCAGTCTAAGTCCTATGACTGCTACCCTTGATTTAAGAGGAGAAGAAATCCGCTGCACAACAGTTTCCAGCAGGCAAGCATTTAATAAATCTTGTGAAAGTGTGAGGAAAATATGAGGGGAAAAAAACAGACACTGATAAGAGAAATACTTTCAAAATAGACAGCAACAACAGACAGTTTAAAGTAGTTTTCTAGCCAAATAATTACAATAGTTCTCTGTCATAATTTCCCTTGGATGAAAAAAGTTGAAAACAAATAGGTAGTAATCTGCAAGTCTGAACCACAGAAAACTTGTTGCACTGTCCTTCTAAGGGAAAGTTAGAACTTGTGTCAAAATAGGACTGTTCATCACACAAAACTTAATGGTCTACCTCAGTTCTTGGCCCCTGACCACATGCGTCATGTTGGGTACTAACCCTCTCATGAGCAGTGTGACTGACTTTGGCCTCTTCTTCAACAGCTCAGCTGTGTACTTCCCTCCTTAAAATGGGAGAGACAACTACTTAACAGAAGAACCGCATTCTAATAGCTGCGAATCCACCCAAATCCAAGTTCTTAGCATGTTGGGACACTTTATCTGTGTTTCCTATTGAGCAAAATCAACTCTGCTTCCTTATTCCTTTAGGTATCTCCCTGTTCAGTGCCTTGTTTACACTCTCCAGACTGCTCTCCAGAAGCCATCAAAGCTGCCTGGCTCTCTCCACATGCTAGGCAGAGGGGCTGAGGTGGGATTTAGGTTATCTGACCACGGCTTGAAGTGGAGTCCAAGTATCCTGCCAGCAGGCAACAATTTCTTGGCTCTGCTCACCTTAACCATCACATATTCTTGATTCAGCTCAAATTTCACGCAGTCCAGGGGCTATCCATGCCTATGAGCTTCCAGTAAACCTTTGGGAACGCAGTATATACACACACACACACTCCTCGGGCAGTTCCCTGTGAGTGTGCCAGGCCATCAAAAGTGTTTCTTGTTCCCAGCTTGGAAACATTTGACCTGCTGAAGAGAAATCAACGTCTGGCACGTACTCCCAACCCACACTTTGTTTTCATATTCTTTGCTATCAGTAAAGACATTTTAATAAGCCACAAAAAAGTTCTCGATGAATTTGCTTAGTTAAAAGCATTTCTGAATTTACACTGTAAACAGAGCGATGACTCAATGGCAATGCTTCCTAAAACCCCAAGTACTCAACAGTAAATTATATACAGGAAAAAAGACAGTTTTAGTCATAAAAAAAAAAAACTCTACTCTTGTAACTGGTATTTACGTCATCTATATAAGACAGGGTAATAAGTAATCAGGCTCTTTTGTTTTACTTGCCCATTACCTTAACATGCACATTGATTCTAGAGAAGTAAAGTCTAATTTAATAAGGCTATTATGAGGAAGGAGACAACTTTCCCTTTTGCACACAATTAAAAACTACCTCTGAAGATGTCTACACACACTTGATTTCCAGCCATCAGCAGACACAGAACAGCAGTGGCAAAAGCCAGAAGATTCACTCTGGAACTCTTCTGGAGACACACTGCTTTGGGATGGGATTGGGGATTTTGGGTCAAGCTATATGTCAGCCCAGTTTGTACCATCACAGCAGCATGGAGAAATTTCAACACTGCTTAAACCACATGGACACTGAGGTTCAAACAACAGAGTAGTGGAGCTAAACCAAATGGTACAACAGATCTCTGAACACACAGTTCAAAACTGTCTCCCTCCAAAAAAGATGCAACAGGATCTACCCATTTAAATGGAACTCTTGTGCTGAGTTCAAGCATCAGCATCAGTGTCTGGTAAAACACAGAGAAGAGCACTGGGATGAGTACAGAGCCCAGATCAGAGATCAAACTAGAAACCCACTCCTGAGGTCTTGGATCATACATGTAAGCAATGCTTGCTGTTCCATACACTTGGATAAATTCCTATTTCCTGAATATCCCTCTATGCAGTCTTGACACTGGTACGAGGAGACTGCATAACCAATTCCATGAAGTTGCCTCTTCTCAAGGAGTAAATATGCTAATACACTGTGGGGCTGAGGCTGGGGGAAAAAAAAAAAAAAAAAGTTCAACGGGTTCTCCCCACTTTTTATGCCTGTCTTATAGTTAGGATTTGCCATCAAGTATCCCTCTCAAAGGGAAAAAGAAACAAATTTGGGGAGTTGGTTTGTTGGCTTTGTAAACATTCTGTTATAAACTCATAAACTGCATTGTTTTAAAGTTTTTGCTTGCTCAAGAAAAAAAGTGCTCCCTTTCAGAGAGAGGATAAAAGTGCCTAAAAAAAAAAAAGAAAAAAAAAAAGGAAAAAAAAAGAAATAAAGAAATGCATACTTTAGGAATGTTTCTCACAGGAAAAAGAAAAGCCGCTCATACAAAAGGACATATAAGGCAAAATTCACACAGATATAAACAACTAGAAAGTAAATATTAAAGCTCACCAAACTTTTCTGCCAATCACACACCTAACCTATCTGACTGCCTCTCCTCTCACATAGAGCCAAGTAACCTGCTCCTAGATAAATGTCAGACACGGCACCCTGACCTGGACTAACACTCTTACATGGACACTAAGGACATTGCTAAAGAAACACAGAACCTATTGTTAATCATTTCTTCTAGCAAACTTCCCTCACAGCCTGAGCTAGGTACTATACTAAATTGTGAAGAAATCATTAGAACTGCTATGCTGCAAGTGACTTTTAAATCAAGTGCATCAGTTATACGGTATTTAGCACTGTGCTGTGAAGGGTGGTAAATGGAGGTGTCATAAATATCTGACTTTATCATCTGTTGACTCATAATCCAGATGCCAGTGGGATATAAATCATGTAAAGCATGTTTCCAGATTAGGAAAGTCCGGCTGTTCACTATTGTTCTAGCAAACCACATTATTTCTTTGTAGGATCAGGAGTGCCCTCTGATGGATAGCAGCTATTACTGGGAAGAGCTGACTGAAAAGTGGCACATCCTAAATCATCTATGCAATACAAGATGTTCTCGCTTCCTGCACTATACATTTACAGTCTTCTGTCTGCTTAAATATTACAACAAAACTTGGCTTGTTGGAAATATCCTTTTGCCTATTTCGCTTTCCATTTCCCTCATTAATATTGTTATTTAAGGGTGTACACATACACACATTAGGGGTGAAATCAGAGCACTGCATATGCATACATCTAGTTTTAAAATAAATAAATTGAAAGAAATTTAAGACACAAACCATGACATTTCTTTAACAGGCTCTGAGAAAGGCCTTGAAAGACTCTGAACAAATTCAGACACCTGGAAATTCAGATATTCAGCTGAATATAAATATTCATATATTATATATATTTTATATATATATATAACTTGGAAAAACAGACAAACCTTCCTAGGTGCTTATGTACACATACAAGCTCAAGAACTCGTATGTATTTTTCTTACTCTGTAAGATAACTTGATAAAACATGTTAACTCTCTCTGCAAACTTTGCCCTCGCTTGCATCCTTAGAATATCAAAAAAGAACTAGGAGAAAAGAGGAAATAATTTTTTTCTCCCTCACCTGTTACTTAACCTGCCTGTCAGGTATTGAGCATCTTAGGGCTGCATGTAATTTTAAATTTTATCACCTATAATTTCAACTGCCCTCTCAAAACTGAGTAGGTAGCTGGAAGAAGACTTGGAGCTTTCTGTGAAGACAACCACTACGCCCACTACGTGGTAACATCTCTCCCTTCGACTGGAGTAGCAGAACTGGAGCTAACACCTTTGGTGAGACAAAATCCCCCCCAAATGGTATCAAATGCACACTTTCTCCACCATACACCGGGGAAAAAAAGAGGAAATTTGCAATATCCAAGCACTTACAATACTCATAAACTGCACCTTAGGGTTAACACTAATTAATAGTAATACTGACTGCCTGAAGACCCTTAAAAAAGTCAGGCAAAATACTAAGAATGGTATATTATTTAATAAGTTACAAACACAAACCTCCACCAGCTTCAGTGCAAACCGATCTCTTTAGACCTGCAAAGGAAGATGGATGGCAGCGAGGGATGTAGTTAGGGAGCAGGGAGCTGTGTGTGCTCTCCCCACTTCTCCACTGCCACCACTGATGTACAAGGGCAGCATCCATTTTGTCCTAGGTTTGTTACACTCTGCTAGCAAAGAGAGACACACAAGCTCTGCTCTCTCACAGCTGCTTTATCTTGTTGTTATTTTTATATTCTAAACCAAATAACATTTTTAGATTTTCCCTCTGATGAGGAAAGCAGGAGGAGATAACAGCTTCGGATGAAAGAGACCAGCAGCAAGTCTTTTCTGTGACAGCTTTGACTCCAGTTTTACATCTACAGCAGAACCCTTAATGTTCTTAAATACAGCAATACTTGGATATTATGACTGGAGTGTCCCTTTTCCACATGGAATTGCAGCTGGCTGAGATTCAAACTGGGATTATCCCGACACTGAACTGGATAGATTATGAGGCATCTCCCCAGCAACATCAGTCTCTAGAGACTTCTGTTCTCCCATGTGAAGCCCAGCAGCCTGACTAGTCCCCAGATGAGCGGTCACGCTGCCGGCAGCCCCTCCAGGCCTGTAAGGGCTCTCCCTCGCAGTCCTACTGCTCGTTCTGCCTCCGTCTGAGGAGGAACTGCTCAACCGCTTGTCCCTGAAGGGTTTCTACATCCCGAAAGGGATGATCCGGGGCGAGAGCCGGAGGAGGCAGGAGCCCTGCTAGTGCCGTGCGGGACCCGAGGCGGGCGAGGGGCTGCTGCCACTGCCCACCCTGTTGTGGCTCTGCCCCTCGGCCGCTCCTGCCCGGGCACCAGCTCACCACAGGGAGGGAGCTGCGATTCCCCCCTAGCGAAGAGGAAACCTACTGCTGTTTCCCCTCCGCTGTCCACGATCCCCAACAAGCCACATGCTCCCTAATAAAGTTTCACGTGAACGCTCCCGCGGTCACCCCGTCCCAAGGCTTCAGCCTCCCCCACGGACGCCCCGGGGCTCCGGGAAGGACGCAGCGGTGGGAAGACTAAGCCAGGCGAAGAGCCGCCACCCCCTCTCACGGAATTCGGGAGAAAGGCGCCCCGAGGGGTCGGCTGTCCCCCCTCCCTGCTGCAGCTCGGAGCCCGCAGAGCCATCGGCGTTCCAGGGGCGGCGTTCCGCCTCGCCCCCGCCAGTTGGGGCTCAGCCCCGGGGAGGCCGAGTCGGCTGCTGCCCCACAGAGATGCACCTCCCCACGGGCATCCCCGCGGCCGTGACGGCTGTGGAGCGGCGGGAGGCGGCGGGCGGAGCGCAGGTAGCGGAGTCAGGGCCGGCCTGGCAGCATCCTTGTCAGCCTCTCACAATCACCGCGTGTGCCTCCCTGCCTCCCTCCCGCGGGGCAGTGGGAGATGCGGTCGGGGCATCCGGCGTGTACTCAGAGCCGCCTTACAAAAGGCAGGGAAACGGCCCGGGAAATCATCTGGAATTTTAGCTAATTTATGCTGAAATTGGTGGAAAAGTGTTGAGGTCAAAATCAAATATCCTCTCCATTTTTCAGTGGACTTGGTTTACTTTTTAATCAGATTATTAGTTCACAAAAACTGTTTAAAACAGTGCCTTTTGGCTGGTTTGAGAGCAGGATTTCCAGTTTTGTGCTATAAACTTTTCCCGTACACCTACAGCTGCCACCCTTTTGAAGACACTGAGGTGCTCTGCCAATCCTTGGGGCCATGCTGTGTCCTTGACATCTCACAGGCCTTGATACAAGTCCATATGGATCCAGATCCAACCTCATGGCCAAACTGCCCCACGTTAATTTTGTACCCTCTTACATTATCCCTTGTGGGGTTGGTGAAGGGTCTGGAACACAAGTCTTATGAGGAGCAGCTGAGGAAGCTGAGATTGTTTCACTTGGAGGCTCAGGGGTGACCTTATCACTCTCTGCAACTACCTGAAAGGAGATGGTAGGCAGGGAGGAGTTGGCCTCTTCTCCCAGGCAACTAGTGATAGAGAGCAAGGGGACATAGTCTTCAGCTGAGCCAGGGGAGGTTCAGGTTGGGCATGAGGAGGGATTTCATCACAGAAAGGGTGATTAGATATTGGAATGGGCTGCCCAGGGAGGTGGTGGAGTCACCGTCTCTGGAGGTGTTTAAAGAAAGATTGGACATGGCACTTAGTGCCTTGGTCTAGTTTACATGGTGGTGTTCAGTTACAGGTTGGACTTGATGGTCTTTTCCAACCTAATTGATTCTGTGATTCTGTGATTGTGTTGTTGTCACCTACAGGCCTGCCATCATCTATGAGCCTGACGGGTAACTTGCAGATACCCCAGGCAAGTGGCATAGTAGCTGTGTGGGAAAGGTTCATAGCACAAAACTGGAAGTTCTGCTCTAAAATCAGACAAAAGGCATGGCTTTTTGTATGTATTTTTTGGGGGGGAGCCAATAGTCTGAATAGAAAATAAAACAGGTCCACTGAAAAATGGAAAGGATGTTCTTTTTGACGTTAACATTTTCCCACTAAATACAGCTTAAATTAGCTAAAATTCCAAATTCTATGCACTTCCAAATTAAAAAAGAAAAAAAAGAAATTTCATTTTAAGATGCGAAACAGGTTATGCTGATAACTCTTATCATCTCTTCGACGCACTTTTCGATGAAGATTAATGGGAACTAATCCTTTTAGCTTGATGTTTTGTTCCAAAAGGAAGCATTGTCTAGTGGAAGAATAATAATCATCATCATAATCATCATCATCATCATCATTATAATGTCACCAGCACTATCTGGCATCACAGGTACCAAGAAATCCTAGTTGTCTCCTGAAATCCCATTGTCTCCAGCATCTATATGTAGCAGTGCTGCAGTTGCTGTTTAGCTGTGTCCTTACATCTCAGTGGGCAGAAAAAGCACACAGCTGCAAAATAAATACTGTTTCCAAAATGTGAGATGGGTGGTGAAAGGGATGGGCTAAGGGGAAACACTTGTCATTTTCTAAGACGAGTCTCCTGACAGTCATGCTAAACTGTATGAGAACAGCTCAGAAACAGCAGCTGGGTCATAAGTGTGCGAAAAAATATGGTAAAAGAAGAGGCCTACTGGGTCCTTCCTGTGTTCATGGCCTTTGGTGATTGGGAAGTGCTTACATTATGAATAGTGTCAGAAGGAAAGTACCTGAGCTGGAGCCAAGGAAAGAGATTGTTGAGGTTGTCCTTCGGTGAAAAGTTTATCACTTGAAATTGTCCTGGATTTCTGTAGAATAAATCACTGCCTCTTGTTGCTGCATAGCACTGGAGGAGCAAAATTACTGCCATTTGCACTCTTAAGAGATCAGGGCATTATCAGCTAAGTAATATGACATCATTCCTGTGTGAACACAGGGTTTAATTTTTTACTCCAAAGTTTGACTGAGCTTGCTCTTTATATGTAAGGCCTTTCAGATCCTGAGAACTTGTCTCTGCCATAAATAAGGAGTCAGAAATGCAGTGTTGTACTCTTTGTTTTGCTTGTCATTCCACTGATGGAATCTTTTGCTTTTTTGACAATTCAGAGCAAACGTGAATCAAATGTGTTAGATATGACAAATGCAGAATTAAAAACAGTCCAGAAACAGAAGTCTATGGACAAAAGGAGTGAATTCCCTAGCCACTGGTATGGATGGACTTTACCTTGTCAATAATTCATCGGTGTTATGGAGAAGAAGTATCCGTAATAAAATGATATGAAAATACCAGTCTTGTTGCTTTATGGACAAATCGACCTAGCCATTCCAACACCTTGAATGAGGGGAGACTGACATGCAAACCATGGTCTACACATCTTTACCCTTCAGGCATGCCGAGGTGATGGCAAGATCAAAGAGGCTTTTGAAATGCCAAGTTCCTAGAAAGGAAATTGGGAAATATAACTCCAGAGTTAGCTGGAGGGGCCAGGGATGAGGGTCATGTTAGAAGGTGTTAACCACTGTATAGAGAAGAGAGACTCTTATCCCAGATGGTGCAGACATTTCATTGTTGAAATACAACTGTGACCAGCCCATGTTATAAGGTAATGAAATCTGTCACAACTTGAACATCAAAAGTGGTCACAGGCTATAAAGGAACGGTGTTTGTGGGAGCAGTAGGGGCAAGAAACATCAGACACTGGGGGCTGTGTCTCTGAGACGCTGTAGTCAAGAGGATCAGAAAGGAGAGGAAGAAAGAGATTGTCTTGCTGACAGCTGCCCCAGGACAGGAGTGGAGGACAAGTAAGATATTGCTTCCTTTGTAATGAATCCAAGATGTACTTCCCTAGCCTGACGTTTGCTGAGTAAACTGAGTTAGTTACTCACTCAGACAAGTCCTTTCAGTCCACCCTGGTTTTCCTATACATTCTTAGTACATTCTGTTTTAATTAGACCAGTTGAGTACTTGATTGTTTGCAAATTTCGTGCAGACTTTTCCTTAGCGGTGCTTCTGTAGAAGAGGAGCTACAGAAAGATGCCTGGAGCCTATCATAGTTGGGATGCTTGGTCAAAGGGGCTTGGACTACGGAGAATTCTCACAGAAGATGGCACTTGCAGAACAGAGGACTGGGAAACACGAAGGAAACAACTGGATGGTCAGATGTATTTCCACTCCTTTTATTTTGCTTTATCTTGGGATTTGAGTACGATGGAAGTCAAATCAGAAAGAGGTATGTCACTCAGCTTTCATGAAAAACAGTGCTGCAAAGCAGAACTGTACTGAAAAGTGCTGAATCCAAACTAACTGCGGGAAAATAGGATAGGGAAGACTAAAAAAGGCAAGTGGCAGAACTAGCCGCGTCCAGCAGAGCGCAGCATCACCCTGAACGAACTGTGCATGAGCACGACGGCTGTGAACCGTTTGCCTTCCGACGAAATATTAGGTGTCAGTTGCAAATACGTCTCCCAGAAAAATAATTACACCTTCCCATTTATGGCTTTTGAATAATACTTAGATGTTCTTAGGTCACTGACTGTTTTTTTCGACATGGATATGTTGGGGATGGAAAGTGGGAAAAAGAATCTGGGACTGGAAGTGGGAGCCAGGAAGATCCAAGCCAGACACACAGGGAGGAGTGGAGTGTTAGCCAAAGAAATAGTGAGTTGACTGGTAGCCTAGTGGTAGGGCAGAACGTCGAAAATAAATAAACTCATAGGACTGAAGAGCAGAGAATGAAATGAGGTGTAGTACAGGCAAAGAAAACGAGATCATTATCTGGAGCCAGAGACTGGGGAAGAAAGAAAACATGCTAGAAGACATGAGACAGGAGGTATCAGAGAGTGAAGGAACAAACAGAAAGCATATTCTATTAACCAGTAAAGTCCATTTCTATGGACATAATATAATATTGCCCAAAGAAGGATGACAACATGCTGTTGTTGTCTGTCATTTTGACAAAAGTCAGCAGAAAGAGGCCAATACTGTGGATTTAGAGGTCCCAAGCCAACTGTGGTACCACGGAGATAATAAGATACTGCCACACGATAGAATTTCTGGGTTTCTTTTTTTTTATTTCATTTAAAAAAAAAAAAACAAAAACACTAGGACACTGCAGACAAAAATGATTTTTTAAAATCTTGTTTAAGTCATAGAGTAAAATCTAGGAAAACCAGCTAATGCCAGCGTTTTATGTGGTCCCCTGTGAAAAGACATTATGATGGGGTCTTGAAGTACATGGCCATCTGCTCTTTCTCCACTCCATTTTCTGTATGAAAAAAGCTTGTTTTGGGGGTGATCAGTTTTGCAGAGTGAAGGAGGGTGCTTTCCCTCCCTTTGTACCTCATTTGTTGCAGAAATACAAAGGGCATAAGACACGAGGCAGAAGTTCATAGAAGAAGGATTGTGTTACAGTTAGAGTCACTAGACAAACCCTGCATAACAGCATTTTACTTTAGCACCTTAGCATTTCCTAGGTTCACCATGATATTTGGGAATTCACATAGTGAAACTTTTTCTAGTGGCTTTCATTTTCTTTTGCTTTTTTGCTTATTTTTGTTTTCTCAGTGGTGATCATGTCATGTGGTGCTTTTCTTGAGGATCAGTGGTCTGCAGTGTGTAGGACTACCAAAAACTACTGAAGCTGTACCGTGCTTGAGATAAGGACTACATCCACCTGAGTACCCTGAAAAGCCATGTCTTAGGAAACTGAGGCTGGGGAAAGTGACACTTCAAATCTTAATTTCTGTATAGCATAACTCCCTGATTTATAAAATGGTGATGACATCTCTATGTTACTCCAGAGGGCTGGTCTAGAAATTAAATAACATTTTAGTAACACTGAGATACAGCAGTGAGGGATTCCCTAGTCCACCTTGCACAGTACATGAATAAGAATTCCAATTGAAAAGTATAGGTTATGATCTTCTCATTAAAATCTGATCATAATACATAGACAAAGTGAAATTATATTGTATGACCAACATTGGTAGTGAGATTTTCTGTAACTTAACATTATTTCACATACTAATCCTAATTTTGTATACCAGTACAGTATGATGCAAGTAATGTGTGTATAAGATGGCATTTGTGGGCTGAAAGTCATGTGTACATCCTGTATGACCTAATTTCAGCCATCTAGGCTTGCTCCAGTCAAAACGGATTTCATTCTAGAGCAGGTGTCCATGACAGGGAGGCTGCCTGTCTCTCCACATCTACTTGCTGGCTGTTTTCTCATAGAAATTTTGTTTAGGAACGAGGTTTGTGGCTTAAAAAATACAATGGTAGTTCACATTGTTAGTGGCAACCAACATACTTTATTAATGGCAGGTGCAACATAAACAAGTACCCAATTTAACAGGTCAGACAAAAATAGAAACAGCTATTTTGTGAATTTGATTTCCAAACTTTTTTTTTCCGATCAAAGAATAAAAGCATAAGTAAAATCCAACTTTGATCTCAAAATTTGTTTTATTTTAGATTTCTGCACTATCTTTTCCAGACTCTTTGCTTCCATCTGATACTTTTCCCTAGCCAGATCTTTGTTTAACAACCTGCTCCATGTACTCTTAATCTGAGCTGTAAGCTCTGGCCCAAAGGCTCTTTTTTTATGTGCTGTCTCAGTAACATCTAAAATCTGAGACACTTCTTGCATTGGAAAACAGCACTTTTGTAGCAGAGGCAATAAATACTTATAATACCAGTATCATAACAGTTTCTGATCAGATAAAAATGAAGTAGTTTATGCCAAAAATCCATGGCTCTCTAGATCTGGGCACTGCATCCAGGACGTCTAAGCAGTACTGGTGAAATGCACTGGTCAAATGCCTATAGTGAACCACGGTGCAGATGCCGTGTGAATGGGAACAGAGACTGAGCAAGTTCAGTTTGCTTTCAGCAGCAGAACAAGGTTCAACCAACCACATGTGGTTGCTGTTCCATTCTAAGGGAAGAAGACTGTTCCTTACCAACTGGAAGGGATGCTGTTAGTCACTGGCTCCTTCCCAATCCAGGTCTACTCTGCTATGGGAAGGAAGGAGCCTTTTTTCTAGAAAGGTTTTTTGCACATTTCTGACTAGCCATGCTGCTTGAGAAGCCTCTGTATAGAGCCCTCAAAAAAAAATTTATGGTCGGTAGGTAGCCACTCACCTTTTCCTATGTCCCTAACCGTGTGCACACAGCAGTTAGTGAATTATTTTCAGTGAAAGCAAAGTGCCTTTTGATGTTATCAAAGTAGTAAATTGCAATACCAGAGGTAAGGGAGTACTTCAGTTAATACCACAAGGCTAACAACAGTTAGTGGTGTCAGCAGACACTGATGCACAGGAAGTCCCACCTGAAGAAGAGGAAGAACCTCTCCACTGTGCAGGTAACCACACACCAGAACAGATTGCCCAGAGAGGTTGTGGAGTCTTCCCTGCTAGAGATATTCAAGAACTGTCTGGATATAATCCTGTGCCATGAGGATGACCCTGCTTGAGCGGGGAGGTTGGACCAGAGGACCCACTGTGGTTCCTTTCAACGTTATCCATTCTGTGAGTCAGTGATAGTGAGAAAAGTAAAAAATAGAGTTGCATCAAAAGGGACTGAGTCTGTTTGGGCTAAGCATTGCGATGAAAATTCATACTTCTAAGACACAGGAGGGTGAGATAAGGGGTGAGGATCCCCACTTCACCAGTATGGAAATGAGAACGATGTCCAAAGGATGTATTAGGGGAAAGAACAGTGTGGAGGATCATTCTGTCTTCTAAGGCATACCTAAGAGCCCACTGCCACAGTCATGACTGTTCCCAATGAGGAATTGTGTCTTGTTCAGCCCTGGAAAAGCAATGACAGCATGTCTCAGAGGTTATGTGAGCTGGGGTGAAATGAAGCCCTGTGTGGAGGTTATGAGCTGTATGAGAAGCCAGTGACATTGTTTATGACCCTGACAGCCATCTGAAGTTAGCTGAGACAGTTCACTGTTCTGGGTTCTCATTTGGGTAATAAGTGGCTGATATTAGTTTAGACTCTCTCAATCACACAGCTAGAAGGATAGCAGAGAAAGACCCTTTCTCTGTCAAGGCTAAAGAGGGAAATTTGGTTATTCCTCTAACACCACCAAGCAAAGAAATGCTGTGAATCATGATTCCTAACAGCTCAGTAGATTGATGAGCCAGACCATTCTGAAATGCTTGTGGTAGACCGTAAGAAATTCCACCTATGCGGGTCATTTACCCAGCAGGCTGGCAGAGTCTGACAGTTCTTAGTCATCTCAGAGCCAGACCCTGAAGAGAGGCCTCCCTTGGCCTCAGTGCCCTGAGATCTTCTAGAAACCAATCAGTGCAGCTGAGTGGCCCAGTCTTGGCCCATTCCAGAATATTTTGAAATCAAGTATTTTGTAATGCCTGTTGTGAGCTGCTAGGCCCTATGACAGAGATGCCAGGAAGAAATACAGTGATAAAAGAAGTCATTTACTGGAAAGCCTCCGAGGACACTCTAGAAATTGCTTCTAGTAACATGCAACCCCTAAAGTTAAGATGTATTAATTATTTTTTGTTCCATGCTGGCCTCCAGAGTAAGACTAAGAGCTGGTTTCCCATACAGCTCTGCTGAGTGACAGAGAAACAACAGAGAGCAACCTACTTTGTAAAGGCAAACAACAACAAAGGAGAGGTTATACCCATGCTCTCTCAAGGTACTGCTGGATGGCTGTGAAATTCATCAGCCAAGGTTTCCAATACTTGTCCATGTCAGAACTAGTCCTATGTGAGAGGTTTGGAGATGGTTAAAGAAACTTCAAAAGAGCCTTTCTGAGATATGCACTAGTACTGAATACGAAGACTGATCTCCACTGTCATGGGATGTGCCACTGACATCCTGAAGCAAGTCTTAACCACTTCTTTCAGAGAAACAGAAGTGCAGAAAGGAAGGAGGCAACTAACAGTTATACATGAAGCCCTTTTATCTCTCTTTAGACCCTTCTCTTCCTCATAGACTTGTTAGACAGGCACTCTCTGATGCTCTCTTGTCTTCTCTAGCTTCAGTTCCAGCAGTCTCAGGTGTATTTGTGTGCATTTTCACAATGTTACTGTTTTACTTAAAGCATCAGTGGCAGGCTGGAGAGGCAGTGATAGGAGCAGGTGGATTAGGTATCCAGTGATATCTTGTTTTAGTAGCACATCTCTTGGCTCAGATATCCTTGCTCTGGGCACCCCACGATGGTTCTGTATTACGCCTTTTTAGCACAAAGCTCATCCCACATATTTTCCCTCTTATTGCCTTAATTAATATCCAAGAAGCTGCTTTCCAGGATAAAGACAGCATCATCAAAGAGCCCTTCCCATGGCAAGAGAAAGCCTATTTATATGTCTGATCACCTTGTAAATGGATGTTGCATGAAATGAGATCTTTACAGAATCAGAATGAGAAGCTTCATGAGGGAGACTTCATGAATGGCCAAGCCCAGCAGGCACAAGAAAGAGAGGAACTCCTCATGAGTGCTCCACTGTCCATCCCTGTTTCATGAGGTGCAGCATTATTTCAGGACACATTTCAGATGCTTCTGCCACACTGTCCCCAGCAAGACTAAATCGTGCCTGTTCCAGGCATGAAGAGTTCTGTAGAGTTTGGGATAGGGCTGGGTTGTACAAGCCAAAGATAATATTGTCTATGCAAGTCCTTTCTGCTTCCTTTGGGGTTTTGCTGTGTTTCTATGTTTGCACACAGCTGTGGTACGCAGAATCAGCATCTATTTAGAAATGTGGACAGTGATTGATGAGGAAAGGAAACAAGGTCAGACCAATGAAATAAATGGTGTTGGCGCACACATACATGTGAATTTGGCCATCCAGAAGCAGAGAGACTAGACAGAGTTATCTTTGTTTCTCACACAGATGACTTCCTAGCAGATTTGAGCCACTTGGTAATGCTGGTGTTGCTATTTGTCTTGCAGGTTAGAGCAGGGCCACTGGATCAGAGTAAAGTGGATGTGCCTGAACTCAGGACAGGCATTCACTTTCAACATGTTACAAGTTGTTTAAACGTACCAAGTCAATGGAGATCTAGTCAATATAGGGAATGCACCCCAAAGAGCAATCCAGCAGACCAGTCATGGCATGAAACACTCATTTGCCCAAATAGAGACATTCAGACACTCAAGACAGTCCCACGAGGCTGGCAAATACGGCACAAGACCTGCACAAGATCCTCCTTTCTGGAGTGAAGACTGGAGACCACTGAACAGCATCATCACCTTTGTTTACATGATGAATCCCAGCTGGTGTGTCTAGGGTGACTGGATCCCTCTCTAAGTGCCAGTGATTGTCCCAACAAGATTTCAGTTGGTCACAGTGAAAACTTAGGCAAAGTAGAGCACAAATAGGCATTTCCTTGAGGACACCTAAATGTGTCTTGGCTTTGAACTGAATCCCAGCCAGGCTGTCAGCACAGACCAGAGGAGGAGGGAAGGACAGTCAAAGAGAGTGTAAAAAGGAGGCAAGGAAGCAAAACTCCAGATTTTGCTAGTGCACAGCTCATGCCGTTGGCGATTCCCTTGGCATGGAGTGGGCAGTGCACAGTGCAGTCTCTCTGGGGAATAACTAGATTCCACACAGCTGTTTTAATTCAAGTCGCCTGTGGGAGCATCGGGACAGTGGAGCATAGCCATCATGGAAGAAAATACAGGTTCATTCACTTTCCAGCCTTCTGAGGGAACAAACAGACCAAATGAGTTCAGATTCCATTCCGTGGACTTCGGGTACCCAGGAAACTGGGGCATGACATCACCCAGCAGAAAAGAGACAGCAGCTTGTACAGCCTCTATAATACTGTAAGAAACTGTCACTTCTCTGCACTTTAGGTAAGCTTCTGTTTCTATGAAAAAAAAAGTGACCTCTTACAACGTGTGATTGTTCAGAAGTGGCAAGGAAGAGTACGAAAGTGACAGCACTTCAAAAACTAACTTTGAAAAAATTCTTTCTCCAGATAGTTTTGGCATTTAGTGGCAGAAAAAGATGTGGATCAATACTGTGAATGGATGACTTAAAGGAACAGGTGGGGCCTCTAGTCAGTTTGATTTACCCAAGTGATAGTCACCCCACGCCATACCCCTAACGAGTTGTTTTTCTAAGGCATTGGCGGATTTTCCCCTTAGCGTGCATGTGCCAAACCACAACTAAAAGCTTTGCATTTAACTACGGAAAGGAAATATTGAAAGCAATTCATGAATCTCCACTAAATCACCAGAGCTATAATTAAATCGACTCCTAAAGTAGTGTAACTCTTTTTATGGCTCAAATAGCAGTCTTTATTTTAAGCATCGTTGGAGAAAGAGGAGAAGAGAGGCAAACATTTCCATGTGAAGGCTTGGAAACTTCTTTCAGTGTACTAAACATTCACCAAGGCTTCCTGTGAGCACTGGAGTTTGTCCTTTCGCTGCTAGCTGGATTTTCATCCCGTTTGACCTCCGGCAGCCGGCCGAAAGCCCATCTCCAACCCGACAGCAGCTGTCTTCGGGTGAAGGACATCGGTGGTGCAGACGGGACAGAGGGGACTGGGACGTGCGCGGGCGCAGGGCACTGCCTGGGGCCCGGAGAGCCCTGAGGAGGGGCGGAACACAGCCGGTAGCCCCGGGCAGCTGCCCCAAACCCTCGCAAACGCTCAGCAGATGCGGAGCACCTGAGGCTGCCGCTCCCGACGGGCGGCCGGGGCTCGACCGCGGGTGGGTCAGTGCCGGCGGCTCCCCGGGGCGGCGCGCAGACTGCGCGATTCCCCCGCCGGCTCGCCCGCTCCCCGCCCCGAAAAAGCGGCGCGCCCCGTCCCTCCTCCTCCTCCGCCGCCGCCGCGGCCGCCCCCTCTGCGGTGCCGCGGAGCGGCGCGCAGCCCCCGCGGCATGGCGGGGCGTGCGGACGCGGTGTGGCTGTCCCCGTCGCTGTCCCTGTGGCTGTGGCTGAGCACGGCGGGGCTGTGCGCGGCGGCGGAGCTGCGGCTGACCCTGCTGCACACCAACGACGTGCACGGGCGGGTGGAGGCGCAGGGCGCGGGGCCGCGGCGCTGTGCGGGCGATGCCCCGGGATGCTTCGGCGGCGTGGCGAGGAGGGCGGCGAGGGTGGCGGTGGAGCGGGCCGCGCACCCCAACGTGCTGCTGCTGGACGCCGGGGACCAGTACCAGGGCACGGTGTGGTTCTCCCGCTTCAAGGGCCGGGAGGCGGTCCACTTCATGAACCTCCTGCGCTACGATGCCATGGTAAAGAGGGACAGGGGACAGCGAGTGGCACGGCGGGGATGGGGAAGGGGAAGGGGAGGAGGGTCTGCTCCCTCCTTTCCCTTGGATGCTGGGTCTATTCCTGCCTTTCCTCGCCAGCTGCCGCTTTTTTGCATTGCCGCCTCTTTGAACGCGTAACGCTGCATCAGAAAATTCTGTAGGTCATGCTAAAATCGTGGCCACAGGCAGCGGGGAGGTAAGCGAGAAGAAGGGAGGTGATGTGCTCGGTGACGGGCTCCTGGCCGAATTAAGTCGTGAACTGGAAGCCTCGCGGGCAGCTACAGACCGGCAGATGATGACAAGGCTAAGAAGATTGTTGTCTCTTAGGAGAGGCAGGGGCTTGGGACAAACAGGAGGCTGGACAGGCTCTATTGGAGAGGGGTTGACAAAAAGTGGAAATGACCGCAGAAAAAGCCGGGCGAGGAGTCTGATCTGCGATGGAGAGGTTAACCCTGCCTGAGGCTCGCAGCCTGTCCTGCGCGGAGGGACAGACGGCACATATTGGCAGTGCTGTTTCAAAGGGTGAGGATTTTTAGTTTTCATCAATCCCACCCTGGTGGTGCCCAGTCTCACCAGAGCTGTGGTCATGACAGGCTGTAAGAGGTTGTGTGCAAGGGGCTCAGAGACTGTAACAGCTCATCGGTGAGGGGAGCTCTCTGAGACTGTGCCAGTCCTGTATCTTTACTCTGGTCCAAGTGCTGAGAGAAAGGTAGAATTTGAGGTTGAGATTGGAGGACATCACTCCATGCACTTAAATCTTTTCTCTCAGGGCAGTAGCTGATTTTGCTTGTGTATAACCCCAGAGAGGAGGTGAGAGATTAAAGTTATGTTTGAGAGTGACTGCATATTTATTTCATCCCAACTGACAGTTTGTGGGGAAAATCTTTTGGGCATATCAGATTCTCTGTCTTCATCTTTTTTTTGCTTTCTATGAAAGGGACTGCACTTTCCTTTTCCAGGTAAAAATGACTTCACCTGTTTCTTCTCCCTGTCTCAGAACACCTATGGAAGGAAAGGGCATGCCCCAGTGCACTTTCCTAGGCTAAACATGCTTCATACCAGACAGACAGGTCTGTGAAAGGTACTGCTCCCTGTTCACATGGCCTAATGAACAGGTTTTTAATTGTAAAACTAACATTAACAGGGTTTATCCTCCCAGTGGTGATGGGGAAGAGTATGTGTGTTTAGGACTCATCCTCCCCAAGAGCTGGGGAGCACTTCAGGGTTCTGCAGTGCAGAAATAGCTCAAGGCGTTTTTTCCTACATTTCTTCCCAAACCCTTCTGCTGTCTGTCATTTCTCAGCCTTGCGTTTGCTGGTTTAACTGGTTCATGGGCAGCCTGCGAGCCTGTACAGTTCCTGATCGTATCACAAGCAGAAATTCTTTCAGGCAAAATCAGCAGTGTTGAAGTAGCGTTCAGTTTTAGTAACACATTATGTAGGATGCATCTGGTTTTAAGATAGACCATGAGCTTTTTCATCAGAATAAACTTTAAAAATAAACCCGCACCATACCAGATAGCCAGAGGCTTGTGCCTTAGGTGAAGTAGTCAATCAACTTAGATGAAGTTGTTCTCTGTGGAGGTGCTGCTAATAACTTGAATAGAAGGGGACAGGATAGATGATATGATAAGCTATAGAAACTTTAGCACCTTTGTCTGCTGAGGACAGATGCTGAGTGTTGGGCAGTGCTGCAGCATCTGTTTTGATTCTTCTGCAGACCATTGTGGCTGGGGGGGCACAGGGAGCAAGGTGAGAGCCATGCTGCAGAAGGGCAAGCTAGTGTCTCTTTAAGCAAAATTTGGTAAGTCACATCCCTAACAGAAGGGGTGGGGATTATGAAAGTATTTGGAAGTGAGATACAGGAGTAGGATTACAAACAGGAGGGAGCATGAATCATAAAAGTTGCTACAGGATGCAGGCAGGAGCCATAGGAGGATTTAGGGCAGCCTGGAAGTGTTAGAGGTTTGCTCCACAAATATGACAAATTTCCTTTTTCAATTTTGCCTTTTTCTCTTTTATGCCTGTTATCACCTCCAGCCTGTTTTCTCCTGTTCCGCTAGTTACTGCCTTCCAAAATTTTTCTTGGCACTAGCCTTGTTTTCTGGTGTAATTAAGACTAAAATCCAATTTAAATACCTCAAAGGCAGTAACTGGAGGAGTGATGGAAGTCTTCTAGCCTTACTTTTAAGTTGCATCCTTCTGTTAACTTTTATCCTGATTTAGAAATATTTTGAGGTTTGCTTCTTGTGAAAAGAAGGATTATATAATCACATGCTGTGTTCCTGAATATTTCTCTTTATTCCCCCTTGTGACTTACACTTACATTGGCCAACAAATTCAGATCTGGTAAAGGGATATTGCACAGGTACAGGGTCCAAGAAGCTCTGGATGTTAGGATAGTTAGTTAGAGTATAGGAACCCAGAATGATCCACAACCTTCTCCCCAAAGGAGGAGTAGCATCAAAAATAGAACTGTATTATTAGCCACCAGTGATTTCTCATGAGCAAGAGACTGTATAACCACCTACACCATGGGATAACTTTTGATCAAAGCTCCTAATGGACATGAAATGATCCAAATGCAAGATACAAAGCCAAGAGAAACAAGGCTTCATAAGTGGTTGGTTGGGTTGTTTGTTTTTTTCCTCCAAAAAAACTAGTGGCAATTATATCTAATTCAATTTCTTAATTCATTTGCAACCTTCTTGGTTGGGGTTTGATTGCAAATTTAGGAGGAACAGAAGGCATGTGCTTCAGCTAAAAGGAAATAGCTTGTTACCATTTTGAGATGCTCTACCTGTCTATGGATATCTTTTCAGAACATCCAGGCAGCATCAAAATGAGTGTCATTCTCTTTTCTTTTTCCTAATTTGTATTTTTTACAGCAAATTAGACTGCAATTACCATACAGTTAGAAATGGAATGTAGTTGTAGAGCATTGTGACTTCCCAAGCCACGATTTTCTTAAAGATAGTTCTTGATTCTTTTGGAAAAGTGCTGCAGCAGCATGCAAACAATTTGGCTCTTTCCCTGGAGTGTGAGTAGTGTTCTCACTAGCTGTCAGCAGGAGTAGTTGATTTCCAGTGCAAGTTACTGCTGATACTGATTTTTTTTCCACAGGGCCATTAACTACCTGCCTGTGAGGATAAGAGGAGTCAGTCATCTTTGCCTCACCCCCAAAAAAAGACACTGCCAATCAGTTGATCGAAATGCTGAGCTTCCTGGCCTGTAGTTGCCTCAGGGTCCTAGTTGGATTTGAACGTGATCAGGGTTAATATATCCATTTGGTGAATAAAAGCTGGAGCAAGCACGCAGAGGTTGTTTATCTAAGTAGAACAGAACAGTATACAAGCTTTAGATGATGAATGTGACTTTCCCAACTTAATCTTGGAGTGAAATTCTGAGCACACTTTTGCCTGGAAGAGTTGGCCCATTGGCTTTAACAGCTCTTACATGCTTTGCTCCAGCTGCCACCTGAAAACTTGTACGAAGTTATCGTGTACCAAGTTACACTGTTATCACGCTTCTGTAGAGACATCTTTTCATCTTTTCCTTCACTAACACCTAAATATGCTACAAATATGCTTGTGTGTATTGTGCTTCTGCAAAATGCCATCTTTGGAGGTTTTGCTGGCTTATCACCAAACTTGCAGGCACAGGCATGTGGCAACTTAGGCTCAGCATGAAAAAGGGGCAGGTAGGAGAAATTTCCCTTCAGGAAAGTCTCTTTTCATCAGCTTAATCAACCTGGAACAATTAAATATCCTCATCTGGCTGGTGCTACCTTGCTAATAAATAAACTGGACTGCCTATGTGCACACACACCCAGTGGGGATTTCTCCCTGACTGATAAATGTTAGAGCTTCCAGTAGGCAATGATATTGATGATAATGATGTTAAAGCACAAAACCCCTTTACTAAATGCATAATAAATGTGTTTTAAAAACCGTAGTCCAAGCACAAAACTCTTAAAATGCATTTTTACTTAAAGGTAACAAAAAACCATCATTGACATTTAACATTTCCTTCAGCATTTAAACAATGTATTTTCCATACACAAAATACATGTTTTCCTTTGTGGTTATTGTTAATCCTCTTTCTTGCATTTACAGGATGAAAAACTAGTGGGTTTTAATCTGGGACATGGTTACAAACACTTAAGTTTTAGATTTGGACTTTTATTTCTGTATTAATGTAAGAGCAAATGCCTACATCTAAAAAAACAAACAGAAAACCCCAAATAAACAAAAAACTAACAAAACCCAAACCAAAACTAAAAAACAAAAAAAAAAGGCATTTCTGTGTTCATGAGAAACAGGATTGTGCTGGTTTAGACAAGTTAGGGTTTTCTTCCCTAGAAATAGACTTTGTTTTTTCAAACATACCCGGTATACAAGTTATGATACTATTTAGACTGAATATTTGAGGTAGGGTCTCATATTTTCTTCTTGCTTTTTGCAGGCTTTGGGGAACCATGAGTTCGATGAAGGTGTGAGTGGATTACTGGATCCTCTTCTTAAAAATGCTAATTTTACAGTCCTGAGTGGAAATATTAAAGGGAAAACTCCGTTAGGGAATGAAATGATGAAATATGTTCATCCTTTTAAAATAGTTCATTTTGACTCAGAATCAGTAGGAATTGTTGGCTACACTACACAGGAAACTTCTTTTCTTTCACAGCCAGGTATGTTTCCTTTAGTATACGTTTAAATCCTTTGTTATTGTTTTGTTACTTGCTTACTTTTTTGAATCAAAGATTAATATTTTCAGCTGAAAAGTAAGAAGCTTGTTGTTTTATCAGTATTTACTTGTATGGCTCAGCTTAAAGCTTGTTAACATTAAAAGCCATTTTCATATAGACCTGGATAATCTCTAAGAATAAAAGAAGGTCAATGAAATTGCAAGAGAGCTACGGGGCCTTTGGGGGGTTTGTTGTTGTTTGGGTTTTTAAAGTTATATTTGGTGATATTTTGTTGTTATTTATCCATTTAAACTAAAGTTAAAACATGAATACAACTTCTCTCTAGCATGAAATGTGACATTTCTCTGTGTGTTGAAATTTTGCTCTTGGATACCTCCATGCTCAAGCCCTATTAAAAACAAGGAGAGCTTCATATGTGTTTTTGAAGCAAAAGTTGCCCAAGATGTTTTTAGACTCTCAAAATATTTGCAGAAATTAGATTACAGAAGGAACACCCATTCAGCTTTTACCACAATTGCTTCATTCATGAGTAAAATTAGAATTGATGAGGAAGAAGACTTCTCAATTGCTGACTATTTTTTCCAACATTTCAGGGGTTTTGGTTTGATGAGGGTTTTGTTTGGGTTTGTTTGGGTTTGTTTTTAGTAAAATAAAATGATCTACTGGAATGAGAAACACATTTAAATCAACTGTAGGAGATATGAGTCACTGCCTGCTCAAAGCTCAGCCCACCTCTGACAAAAACAGACTTTCTTCCCTGGGTTTTGCAGTAAGGATGCCCTAAACACTGGTTTAAAACATTTTCACACCGAAAGGGGACTTCATATTATTATTTCTCTTTCCCTATCTTAATAATACAGAAATAGTGTGTGGTTTTCCTGACAAAAGGATTGTTCAATACTTTGAAGAAGCATTAAAATATAAAACTGTTCCTTCTATGCTTTTTAGTTCCAATGCTGTATGTTTAAACTGTCGAGAAGTGGATGTCTGAGATCCAAATAGAATTCTTTATCTCACTTCTATTTTGCAGTGATACGGTTTTGTATTCCTATCTTTTTTTGCCCTTGACAAGAAAAAGAAAATTGATCTGTATTTTGTGTAGGCAATAGAGTTTCACATGTACTTGAGGGCATGAGGTTAGATATCATCTGACACCACACTAAGTTTGAATAATAGACAACCAATATAGTCCTCCATCAGGGATTAATAAAATCTATTTCCGCCCTTCTTCCAAACAACTCTGTTGGTGTGGTGACATCATCAAATTAACTTTCTTGCAAGTAAATATACTAGATGAAAATCCAGATGGTGTTGGAGTGATTCTGTGAAGCACTTGAATACATTTCCAATAACATTTAGGCATCATATCCAATGCCTCCATATGGTGAGACATTGTGACGGAGACCACAGCTAGAAAAAAAGCAGTGTTAAAAGGGAAGGCTTGTTAGCTCCATAGATGGAGCTGAAACATCCCTAAGCTAAGTATATCCCACTGTGTAACTGGGCAACAAGCAGAGCAAATTCTAACAGCAACAGTTATAGTGATCAGAGTTTTTACAATCTTCTGCTTTGCCTTCTCAGTGTGTGGAGGAACATTTTGGAAGCTCTGAAAAGGTGAATTCAGGGTATGTTAATGTAACTCAGTGATTGTTTATCACCCATGACCTAGCAATCCTTCAGACTGATAAAATCATGGCAGGGGTGGGTCAATGGCTAAATAATTATCAACCTAGTTCCTTAATTCAATTAGTAAGAGACATCGTGAATTTAAAATTCAGCACCTTGCTTATCTCTACACACTTCTTCCAGACGATTCAGTTTTCTCAGCCTTTGTCTACTTTGGCACGCTGTACACTCCTAGGGCATTCTCAAGGCAAACAGGAAGCTTGAGAGTGCTGAAACGTGAATTCCTACATTACGAGTTTGCATGGAAGTATTTTGTGAGTGTGATTTCTTCTATTGTTAAATCTCGATAACTCTCACACAACTATGAAATTACAACTTATACTTTTCATAGTCTGATGAAAACAGTTATCAAAAGACTGGAACAGAGTATAAAGTCCTTAAATCTTAGTTTTCCTATTGGGAAGGAACAATTGATCTCTGCTAAAGGTAGTGTTAATGTTACTTTTGGAAACCATAGGGATGGGAAACACATTTATATATTACAGCCAATTGGCAGTTTTTCTGAAGTTCTCTGTTTTGCTACATACAACTATCTCAGCTGAATGCTCAGCCAGTTTTTCCATGTCTTGTAAGAGTTGTGCATAACTTGGCACGTAGACAGACAAAGCTGTCTTTGCTTTGCACCACTAATCCCACAACCATCTTTCTAGTATTTGATGATAGTAGCTCACTTCCTTTAGTTCTGCAGTGATGTTTGGTCTTCTTGTATAAGGTTGAAACCCAAAGCTGCTTACTCTGTTACCCTCAGGACAGCAAAATATTTACTAAAACTGTCAACTTGGCAGAGTTTTCAAAAATGGAGTCTTAAATTCCGTTTCTTCCACTTTATCCTGGTTATCTTGCGTAATATTTTTAGTGTGCAGCCAGTTCTTTTTCTTTGTTCCTATATAGCACAGTTTGGATGTTTTTTCTGAAACTCTACCTCATTTAAAAAGAGAAGAGGATGGAACATCAATTTAATACCTTGAAAGAGAAACGGAATATTGACATGAGCAATAACTTACTCTTAAATAAGTCAGTTATTTCAGATTGTTTTGAAAAATGCACAGATGACTGTTAAACAGTATATTGCTTTCTTAGAGAATTGAGAACTGTGTAATTACTCTTACAGTCTCCCCCTGTATAACTCTTGAACCTGCTGGCCCATTTTATCCACTTACATCAAGTGCTGAGATGATTAGGATACAAAGCTGTATGAAATGCTGTGGCTAAGTCACAGAGACGGGGAGCAAGGAGCCCCTGCAGTCCCAAGCAGAATTCCCTTTTTGAGGGCAAGGTGGACAGCAGATGATTGGTGGGAGGGTGGTTTGGCAGTGGGACAACCCACTGCAGCTCTGGTGTCTGCCTGTCTCCTGCCATAACAGTCCTGGGACAGAGAAAGGCTTATTGGCATGGGGCAGGCCTTGTTTTTCCCCTCTTTATGAAAGTAGGTTGGTTTGTTTTCACATGTCTTCCCTACAACTACCTAAACGGAGGGTGTAGCAAGATGGGGAACAGTCTCTTCTCCTAAATAGCAAGTGACAGGACAAGAGGAAATGGCCTCAAGTTGCGCCAGGGGAGGTGTACGCTGGATTATTAGGAAAAAATGTCTTAATGGACAGGGTTGTCAAGCATTGCAACAGATTGTCCAGAGATGGTGGAGTATTTAAAAGATGATGGAGGTATTTAAAAGTTGTGTAGATGTGGCACCTCAGGACACAGTTTAGTGGTGGACTTGGCAGTGCTGGGTTAACGGTTGGACCTGACAATCCTAGAGTCTTTTTCCAACCTAAATGATCTATGACTCTGTGGGTTCAAAATTAATGACACTATGTCTTCAGTGTATGGTGCATTCGTAGTTCACAGTGGCACAGAGGGACAACAGATCTGGTGCTGATGGGGAGAGTTTGGTTATCATGGACCACCTGGTTATGAGCCATGGGAGAAGTTAGCCTGCAGGCAACTGAGTGCTATCACAGCTAGCTAGTCAGTGGCTTGCTCTTGCTCTTCATTTGGAGAGCTCAGCTCTCCTTATGGAACTGGTCCCCACACCATGAAGCACGTGGTAATCGCAGCTGGTCCGTGGCGGTGAGATGAGCATGTGAAGAGCCTACACTCAGCCAGGATTTCTCAGGCTTTCCTTTGTGCCCGTAGCTCTGCATCAAACCCAGCTTCTGTCAGACACAAGGATGTACAAACCAGGGCTGAAGCCTGGGGGTTTCCTTTAGGCAGGAGAAGGAAGACTAGGAGGGAACCAAATGCAGTCTTCCACTGGCATAAGGGGGTTTATAGAGAAGACAGGGACAGACTCTTCACAGAGGGGAATAGAAAGGACAAGAAACAAGGACAAGAAACAATGGGCTCAAGTAATACCACAGGAAATTATGGTGGAACGTAAGGAAAAAATTTGTCATGGTAAGCGCAGTTAAGCCATTAAACAGGTTGCCCAGAGAAACTGGAATTTCAGCTTGCTTGGATGAGACCCTGAGCATCCTCATCTGGCTTAGAGTTCCTGTTTTGAGTGGGGTTTGGACTATGTGGCCCCAGGAGGTCCCTTCCAACCTCAATTAACTTATGACTCTTTGATTCTAAGAAGAGGTCCACAGGAAGAAAATGTGGGGATGCACTGCACAATTCACTCTGCAATGTGCAGTACAGATATTCCCTCTGGCAGTAACAGAACTATTCAATGGGTGTGGTGGTGAACCAATTTATGTAACCCTCTTTTATCTCTTCCATTGTAGCAGCTTCCTCCTCATTTCCTGAGACATTTTGCAGTGGATTGCGAATTTGTTTCACTTCTGCCTTTGTTATGAAATAATGTAAATCTTTTGACTTTAAAGGCATATTTCAAATGGTTTAATCAAAAAACTCTGCGGGAAGGAGAGGAATTAGGTAGAGGAGAAATTGGTGGAAACGTTACTTGGTTGTCTTCAGCGGAAAGTTTAAGTTTACAATTGGTTGACTCTGTTCTTAAACTCTATTCTTAAAACTTTGTCAAAGAATTTAGCTTCTTACATAGGAAGTGTTTTTGTGCAACCCAAAACACTGTGCCCGGCATAAAAGCACCTGCTCTTCTAGTGCTCATGTAGCTGTTTGTCATGTTAGAATAATTTCAGCATGCACAGAAACCTTGCTGAAAGATTGTGAGTTTCCCAACATTGTGGTCTGGAAAAGGTCTCTCCTTTCCAGACTTTCTGTTCTTTTTGTTCTCGTTTTGGGATGGTATTTCAGGTGTGTGCTGTGCTGTATTGGTATTACTGAGAGTGGTTTTCACATTAGGTGAGATAATTTGTATAAAAAGGCAATTCAGAGTTTAGTAGAGAACTTTGAAGAAGCTGCTGTTTAAAGTCTCAGGAGTGGGGATAAGGGAAAGAGCAAAATGAGTGTGGAATAAAAAGAAAGAGCGATTTAACTTGGGACAAGATAGAAGATCTCAAGGAAATTAAGTTTGGGAAGAAAAAAAGTTTAATAGAATACAAGTGTTTATATGCAAACACTGACATAGTTTCCTTTCTCTACTTAAATAATAAAAGCCATTCAATTTTTGATCCTATATTTGGTGTCACTGAATTTTTTACAGAGTTACAACTTATTTAGTCTAGGCAAGTACATACAGCTTTGGGCAGGAATGCTGTGTTAGTTTAAGCACACAGGTGCTCCTAAAAGACTTGAGAACACCAGATCAGGAGTTTGAACCAACTAAGGACATCTGAAAGCCACTGACATTCAAAGTTCCATTAATTATACAAACTATTATTTGATATCAACTACTTTTTTTTTTATACTAGTAATTGAGGTACTTCATAATTTATTTTTTTTTTAAGGGGATGATATAATCTTTGAAGATGAAATTGAAGCATTGCAACTGCAAGTGAATAAGCTTACTGCAATGGGAGTGAACAAAATAATTGCACTGGGACATTCTGGTTTTACCGTGGACAAAAATATTGCCCAAAAGGTGAAAGGAGTGGATGTTGTGGTTGGAGGACATACAAACACGTTTCTTTACACAGGTATTTTACTTCTTACTAAAATGTTGCTTCTACAGCAAAGCTGAAACTGTTTCCTCTTTACACTCTGAGAACTTTCACCAATATAGCAGCCAGTTTGCTGCTGGCTGCAGTCAGCCTGATTCATAGCTGGTACATATCCATAACTTCCATGGAAGAAACCAATTCAAAACAGTCTGTGCACACAAGGTACTATAACTCACTGAAAGGTTCCCCAGTGCTGTGGATGTTCAAAGTGACCGATACAAAGTGGGATGGAGGAGTAAAGGTAGTAACGCTGATAAATTAGTGCTAAACATACTGCACCTGTTTCAAGCTCACACCTATAATGGACTAAATAAGATGTCTATTTTTAAACTTGTATGTGATTTAACCTGAAAAATCAGTCTTAAAGGACTTCCAAAATGGTACCCACATCAGTTTTGTCTAGAATCTGATTCTATATTCATATGTCTCCATTACCCTGCCATTAAAACACTTTTCCCAAGTTTCCTCTGTGCCTTTCAGTCCCCCTTTTAATCTCTGAATTTATTCTTTTCTCTAGAGTTAGATGTGATTCTAGAGACAAATATTGCTGATCTGATTTCTCCTGCAGTAATGCTACTTTAGGTGAAACCTCTCATCAGCAGCTTTCCCAGCACTGCTGCGTTCCCCATGCCAGCATGTAAGGACACAAGGAAAACAAAGGCTGTTTCGTTGTTCTGTTTGCTTCAGTTTTTTAAGTTCATTAAATTTAGCAGAAACTGCAATAACTGATGGAGACTATAATGGGAACTTTCTGCAATTTTTAGAAAAATTTCCCAGAGGATAGCACCATGTACCCTAGGAACTTAAACACTTCAAAGGTTTGCACTGTCCATTATCCTCTCCTCTCCCTATTCTTCTCCTCTCTGTTTCTCAGGCCTTTGTCTCATCTGGGCTCTCACCTTTTGTTATACCACTTGTTAAAAAGAAACAATTGCATACCACAGTTATACATTTAGCAGATCAGAATATCTGTTTAATTTGACCTCAGGGAATAACCTTGAAGACAAGGCACAAAGCATTTACACACCAACCTATAAGTAAGAGGCCACAAACACTTTGCATGGGGGTGCAGCAGAGAAGTGGCCAAACTGGAACAAACCACAGGACCAACCATCCTAATATCTTGTCTCTAAGAGTGACCAAGGGGGAAGAGTGAGGGAACTGGACAAGGCTGTGGAGACACTTTACTCAGATCTGCCCCAACTTCCCACCAGCTTGCATCTCAAGGACTCCCTAAGACAGAAATAGTGTCTTAATATTTACTAGCTCCACTGGAATGTTTCTTTCCTGACCTTGCTCTATCTCCTCCTAACTACATTGAGCTTTCACAACAGCCTGTAGCAGGGCATTCCACCACTGACCTGCACATCCTGCAGAGACCATGATCTTATCTGTGTGCAGTCTGCAATTTTACCGAACTGTTTTTGAGATGGGAAAAACGAGGATACATGCCATATTCAAAGTGTGGATTTACATTGTGGATTTACACAGTGGAATTGTTGGCCAATGCCTGCTGAGAGTTTGTGCCTCATAGTGGTAGCCATAGCAGTCAAAATACCTTAGTGGGCATGGTCCAAAGAAGTGCCACTTGACACAATTTGGAATCATGATCTGAAGTGCTCCAGGAGCTGAGATATCTGAGTTCACATCCTGTCTAGATCTGTAGTTCACATGCACATCTCTTGTCATCCCAGAGAGTACCCTGCTGTCAGACTGGACTAGGTCAAGCTGTTCCATCCCCCCCATTTGAAGCTGTCCAAGATTCACCAGGCTGGAGAGAGCACACAGCATGAGACTCTGCAGCCTTTGGGTTAAAGAGCTCAGCTGGGAGTGAGTTCTGGTCTCTTTTCCAAGGCCTCTACTGTTTTGATAAAGAAAGACTGTCTTCCTTTTTTTATGTATACTGGCAAGTTAAGAAAAATAAAAAAAGAATTAATGTCTGGGGGAGATGCACCAAAAATATATCTATTTATTTATTTATTTTCAAAATATGATTTTTGATAGAGAGTGATCTGAATATATAATTTTTATCCCAAGTGCTGTGAGGCACATGCTAAGCCATTCAGGAGCATCATGAGTGCATTTGTGAACCATTCCCTGTTGAGTCAAAGTCATCAGCCAAAATTCACGGTGGAATAGCTGTGTCTGTGGAGGTGATTTCCCTGCAGAGTAAAACATTTAATTTGAAGTGTCTCTGTGTGTGTGTGTATATTAAGCCTATAAGCTCTCATTTAAATCAAGAGGTGTAATCAATAACTGGCAGTTGAGTTTAGGAGAGTGTTTCAGCTTAGTCTAAGCGGAGATGTACCAGCTGGGTCAGATGAATCTTTCTGTCATGGAGGTTTAGAGACATACTGCTCACGCCAAATTATTACCTCTACAGAGATATCTTAATGTAAGGGCTTACTGCTGGAGTAGTCCAACCTGTCCGTAAGGCATTTGCCAGTCTCTGGTTTAACCTCAGATTGTATGGCAAATGTTGTCTTGACTTGTTCAGATGTGCCAACACTGGGTTTGTAGAACTTATTCAAACAATAATAGTAATTTTGGGTTGGAGCAGTTTAATTTCTGGTTTTGATCAGAATGGATCAAAGCAATCCACTTGAAAATGCAGTGCATTGGCTAAAGCAGGGTAAGAAGATAGAAAAGGTTCTTCCCTTACCCAGCATGAGTTTGTGCCTTTGCAATGGAACAGCTCCTCACACTTTGACTGAGATGGGTGCATGAATTCTAGTGCTGTGTTTCTTGGGGATAAGGTGCACTGAAAGGTTTGCATGTCAGAATAAATGTACCTATCTTACAATGGAATAATGTCATAGTGGTAATTAATCCTGCAAGGAAGTATCAGTACCAGAAAGTATTTCAGAAAGCAAGAAATGAGTAAGGCTCTGGACAATCACTTAATCATGCAGAGCTGACGTAAACTAAAATGAAAACCAGAAAAGAATAACTTTCTTTTTCTAATGCTTTGCTCATTAGATGGCTACAGAACGGCAAGAGATCCAAACCAATCCCTTTTTCAGTTCCAAAAACCCCAAAGGCACTTTTGCATGCATAAAACCTGTAGAGTTTGTATTAGCTACAGGTTTTCTTAAATTCTTCCCAAAATAAATGAATGATTAAGTGGTTCCACCACTCTGTTGTCCAGGCTGAAAGTAGGAAAACTAGTTCTGTGGTAAGTTTGGTTCAACTTGCATTTTTTTACAGCCATTCTCCCTGGAGACGAGGAGGGATTAGAGCAAAATACGAATCATACTGGAGTTCTAGAAGGAACATTTGTCATGCTGCTTATCTTAGGATTTCATATTATGTAAACAACTGTAAATCAAAGGAAACAAGTTGTTCTGTGAGCAGTGGAAGTAAGGAGCTCGCTTTCCTCTGGATCCACATTCTCTACACCTGCTCCCCCGTGCTGCCACCCCAATGGCACCCCAGCTCTCACCAGCAAATGGATGGGAAATGCCACCAGCTTTGGGACAGCAGGAAGCAGCAGGCTTTGAGAGGGCTCTGTAGTGGGGCCTGCCATGCAGCTTGTGATGACTCTCAGAACTGCTCAACCTTGGTTCTTCCTGATAGGGGGGTAGAAATACTGACAGGAATAACAGCAGGGAGAGATACCACTCAAATTATATTGTCAAGGAGACAAGGCTGGTACCCTTGAGACAAGAGCTGTGCTGTGTAGTTCTCTTTGCCTCTTTTCTCCACTGTGTCATTTTTAAATTCTTTGGTACCCTATGCCAGTTGAGCTGAGATAATGCCTTGCTTTAATCCATCTGTTTCCAAGTCCTACATCTAATCACTTTTCAGACTTTGCAGGTTGATAAGAGTTTTAAAACCATGACCATGGAACTCTAATGCTAATGAAGCTTGTTTTTGTGGAGGGTTTGCAGCTTGTCTGAAATTTTGTAGGCTGCTGGGTCTAGTGAAAAAAAAAAAAAAATCAGTTGGCTGTATGCACAAATTCATGCAACTGCCTGTAGGCATCCTGACTGCATATTAACCATCACAGTAGTTCAGACTTTTTCGTATCAAGTCCTGTGTATGTTTTACGAAGATTCTCATTTTCTGTCTGATGCAGAATAAAATAGTGTGAAGGCTCAATAAACTTTCCACCCAGAGGCTGGTATGTTTGCATTACTGAGAGTTTTAGATTGCAGTGGTTGGAATGAAAAGTTCCTTTGTTGCTACTGTGACATGATGTCATGGAGGACTGTGCTGTCACACTTAACTTGAAAAACACTGTGGCAGTTATTCGAGTTCGTGTCCTGAAAACAAAATTGCCTCTTATGAAATAACTGAACAATCAAATGTGTGCTTGTCGTCCAACACATTCATTGTCGTTTCTGCCTAATATCCTATTTGTTTTTTTTAAGGCTGGGAAACATTTGAAATGTCATTCTAATAATTCCTTGAAGGTCACATAAGCTGAACACTGACTTTACATGCTTATTCCATGCAGGCACCCCACCCTCTACTGAAGTGCCAGCTGGCCCATATCCATTCATGGTTGACTCAGATGATGGGAGGAAGGTGCCAGTTGTACAAGCTTATGCTTATGGAAAATATCTTGGTTACTTAAATGTTACATTTGACAAGAAAGGAAATGTAGTTGAAGCAGTTGGGAACCCCATTTTGCTGGACAGCAGTATCCCTGAAGGTATGTGGACTAGACATTTGAATTTCCCTGCAGCACTCTGCTACAATTCAAGTCTTGTTATGTTAAATACAATGTCAAAGATTTCAGCTTTCTTCCTGAGCTTGCTGTTCTCTCCTATGTAGGGTTGAGCCTGTGTTACAGTTGAATATGCACATATTCGGTGTGTGTTTTTATTTATTTAAAAACCCCGAAAGTCCTTTTGTAGGATTTCAGGTGATACACTACCTTACCATTTTGCAGAACCCGTTTTAGCTAGCCCTGTTATTATGATTTAAAAGATTATGAGGACTAATTTACACTGTTTTACCAGAGGCTGGGTTCTTCAAAACAGAGTTTAGTGCAATATGGGAAAGTGGAAATGTTCCAGAAAAGACTTGGAATACTCTACCAATTTGCAAATATAATACACAAACCCATGACTTCTTGTTTTCAGTGCTAAGTGTGTTCAGTGTTTTAGATCTGAAACATTCAAAGAACTGGGAGGAGGAGAGTCTCTTTGTTGCTTTTTGTTTGTAACTCTGAGCTCTGCTACTTGTTTCTTTGTCAACTCTGTAATTATGTGGGGCTGATTCTCTAGTCTTTGTTTTTTCTCCAGTGTTTGCTGCATGAAGTTCTGAGCTTTTATAAGACTCTCTAGGTTCTACCTGAGTATTTGTAAAATAAATCCTTAAAAAATTATCTATTTATAGATATTTACTGTGTTATTCTCAGAGAGCTATTAATGTAGTGAGATGATGTAAAGAGAGTTTACATTCTCTCTCTAACGTCAGTAAAAGTAAAAATTCAGATACATCAGTGCTCTCATTTTATAAATGACGCTCTTGCTGACACATGTAAGCAAATTGATTAAAACTAATAGCTGATATAAAATAGTTGTGATATCTGTCTGCATATACAAGTATCCTTGTTTTTTCCCTGAAATAATTAAATTAGCACCTGACAGACGGATGTGCATAGAGAATTAATTTCTATAAAGGGTTTATTCCTTGACATTGATGTTTGAGCTAGTTTAACTTTTAGCACAACAAACAGGGAAAAAAATATGATATCAAATAAAGACCAACCTCACTTGTATATTAAAATTCTCTCCCTTGTCACAGTAGGTACCAGAAAGCCCATCACTCAGAGGTCAGAACAGGACTGGACAAAAGTATTTGAAAGTGTTACAGAGGAGATAATCTTGCTGTGGCACAGGACTAGCTTGTTCACTTGATTGTCCCATCCTGCCTTCTCCCTTTACAGGCATCATTTGAAGTGAATATAGATGTAATTTGATTGAGAATCCTTTAGGGAAAGTGTAACATTTTAGAATCATGAACAGGTTAGTTGTTTTTTTTCTCCTAAGGTTTGTATTCACTGAAGTGTTGCCGATATGAGGTATGTGCAACGCTTATTTTACACTTGTATATTACTTTATAGATGAGCACATTAAAGAAGAAGTGGAAAAATGGAGAGAAAACCTGGGGAATTATTCTAAAGAGATTGGAAAAACTAGTGTTTACCTGAATGGTACAAGCCAAGCATGCCGTTTCCAGGAATGTAACATGGGAAATTTGCTTTGTGATGCCGTGGTAAGATGTTTCCACCACAGGTGGCAATGAAGGGGTTAATCCAGAGCTATGAGATGAAATGCTTCCCAGCCTCCAAACCATCAGCACATGGACTCTGTGCTGCTTTTCAATACTGTAACACGTCCCTAGGAAGACCTGGCAGAAGCAAGGCTATAATGAATCCTGCTGTATAAAGTAAGGAGCAGTTTATTCTTTGTGTAAAGCCTCACACAGAGAACAGCTTGTTAACAGCTGGCTCTGGGGCTGCAGTTTTAAGGGACATGGCATTCTGATCTAAGACCCCATTCCTCAAAAAGGAGAGCTCAGCTCCCCTGCCCCACTCCTGCCCCACTCTGGGCCCCTGCTCATGGCACTTGCCCTCTGCCCCTTTCATTACTCACTGGGCTCTGCTGCCACTTTAACGCACAAGCACAGGAAAAAAATCTGGGTCGTTTTCTGCCAAGTTGCTGATATGAATTGTCCCCCTGAGAAGCCCAAAAGTTGCCTGCTGAAGCAAAGCTGGGGGAAAAGGCCATACACACAGCCAGGCACAGAACACCCCAGCCCAGAAGGAGTCACCAGCCCCCGCGGCATCCTGCCAGGTACCACTGGACTTCAGCAGTCCCGGAACACCAGAAAGTCTCATAACAAGAACTCACTTCCAGTTTTTAAACTACTTGGTTCTGATTGCTTTACTGCCCTGCATCAGCACCATTTCCTTTGGGTGTTTCAGGGAAAAACATTGACTACCGTGAAAGTTTCCAGAAAATGAGCTTTGCCGTAAATGTCCTGCAGTATTGCCACAAAGTCAAGGGCCAATTAATAATCATGAGTTTTCATTTAGATATGCCCCCAAAGCTATTTATCCAGCCCTTGTGATTGCTTTTATTGTAATCCTTCAAATATTTCTTAGTTCATGGGCTAATGTACAAATCAGATTAATATTTGGGAATTCTGTGTACAGTTCTATTAGAATTGCAGCACCTTGCTTTTTCTTTCTGCTAGACTTTAAAATATTTTTCTTTGAAAAAATGCGAACAAATGTCTTGGTCTTTTTCCACCTCAAAGAAATTAACTCTGTAATCTTTCAGAAGTCTGTAGATTTTCTTGCTATACATTTTATCTCAGGGGGTGTCTAATTCTACTTTAGTTAAATCCATGTCTCTAGACAACCACCTGCAGTCATCAGTAGATACACTGATGTCTCTTCACATCCTTTGCCTTACCAAGGCACGTTCCACACTTGCCTTCCTGTCTGCTAACATGTTCAGGGGTATGAAGGCAAAAACCAGACCTTCCTGTTCCATGACCTCTAATATTTAGAGTTGTCCTGAGAAACTGAGAGATTGAAAATTGTAGAAAGCTGATTGAATGTTTGTTCTAGATCAAAACAGAGGTCCATTTAGTTCAATGATGTGAATCCAAGAGTAGCCCAAAATCTCAGAATAAAAGGTTGACAGGTCCAGGCATTTTACAAAGGACTTCAAAGGAACTCAGATGTGAAAAGATTGTGAAATTGGTAACAGCACTGTGTGAGCTCTTCTTTTAGACTGCCTCTGCTCAGGACTGGGAAGTTGCAATCCATTCTTTGATTATGTTATAAATGTGAGCGTGGATCTGGCCTCAGGGAATATCTTTGATGACTAAGCTGAAAGCACAAAGCATTTATACACCTGCAAGTCAGAGATTGCCAACACTCTGCATAGGGATACAGCAAAGAAGTGACCTACCTATAACAGATGACAGGATCATCCATTCCAATGTTTTGTCTCCAAGACTGACTGAGTGAGGATAGTGGGAGAGAAGCATACTCCCGGACAAACCTGTGGAGTTGCCGTACTCAGATCTGCCTGTGTCTCCCACCAGCTTACAGCTCAGGGATTCCCCAAGCCAGAAGTGCTCTCTTGATATTTACTAGCTCAACTGTAACTTCTCTTCCCTGAATTTGCCCCATTTCCCTTTGCCTTCCTTCAGCCTTCACAACAGCTGGCAGCAGGGTGTTCCATCACTGACCTGCACATCCTGCAGGGACCTTGGTCTGCCTGCTGCTGCCCACTGGCTGGATAACTGCTGGAGGTCAAGTGGTCCTTTGCACTGGAAAACTTGGTCCCTGTCCACCTTCACATCACTCCTGACTTTACAGGCTTCTCAAATATTTCCTTCTGTTATCTCTTTACCAGGTCAGACAGTCCAAGCCTGCACTCATCATTCTATGTTCAGAAGTTTTTCTCTGTCTTTGACCATCCTCATTACCCTCTCCAAATCTTTCTTAGTTTTTTATCATTCTGGAGAAGAAGAAAACACACAGATTACTATCCATCCTCCAAGTCTTCTTCATTTTATAGGCTTCTGTCATGTGCTTCCTGTATTTCTCTCTCTGTGAGACTGAAGAGTCATGACCATAGTCACTCACATAGTCACTCCTGTGCGGAAACCAGTCAATCCTTACCATTATCCTAATTTATTTTCTCAGCCTTTTCCTGTTCTACTCAGTTATATCTGATAATTAACACTGTAGGCTTATCATCCTTATGCAGCTGCATAAATACCTGGCCTCTACTTTCTTTACTACTTAGGATGTCACAAGCAAATATTATCCTGTTCTAGCATTTCGCCAGAGCCTTGACACCATTGGAGACGTTGCTGTGCAGAGACTTTCTGACCTAGTATGCCTGTTTCCTGTTCCTCCACTGTTCTACATGCCAAGACCATTCCAAGCGTTAAAAAGCAACCATAGAGAAGCCAAAAAACTTAATTCCCTGCAACATATGAGAACTACAATAACTTATGCTTCTCCTGAGTGTTTTTAACGTACCCTAATATTTAAGGTCCTCTTCCCTTCTCAATTCTCCAAATATGCTTAAATTATTTGTCTTTATCACAGTCACTGGAATCAAAGAAACACTTTTCCTTTGTTCAGCTGGCCTGCCCTGGCCATGACGTAGACACACAGACTAGAGGACACAGACTATTTTGTTAAAAACTAAAATACTTATTCGGATTTTTTAATAACTGTTTTACAATGGTACTGAAGTCAATGTCAAAGATATAAAACCTTTCTATCTCTTTTCATCTCAGACTGTATTTGGTATAAATTTCCAGAGCTTAGAACAAGTGAAGATAAAATCAGTTTATACGTTTTCCTTTGGTAGCTTTATGAAAATGTCGGGCGTCCGGATAAAAAATCATGGAACCACGTTTCAATGTGCATCCTGAATGGAGGTGGGATACGGTCACCCATTGATGAACAGAGCACTAATGGTACGTAAAATTACAAGATGAATGACAACTTTATCAGAAGAAGGAATCAAGTTATGCCAGCCTGAACACAGTTTTAGTTATGCCTTGTTTCAACGGGATTTGCACAGCGTTTGGAAGTGTTTTCAAACTTTCTCAAATGGTTTTACCTCACTAGAGCACAACTGCACTCAGACTGACATTGACAGAAGTCTCTAGCATTGTTTGTACACAATGCTTTTTATAATTTCCCTCTCTCTTTGCTGCCTTGGAATAAAGACAGACCTCCTACTGTACAGGGTCATCCATTATGGTCACTGGGAGCCTTCTCTAGTCTGCTGTAGAGTAAGTAAAATCTGGGTTTTTCTGAATGCTAAGGTTTTAACACTATTTTCCTGATACCACATAAATGAAACCTGAAAACAAAAGCTTTTTCAGTTTAGCTAAATCTTTCTGTGGGACTACTTGAGTAAATCTCAATCCATTGGAAAAAATTGCCTGACCTTGTAGGAAAAGCTGTTTTTTCATCTTAGGTTAGTGGTTTCTCATTTCTTTTAGTAGTGTTGTTTGAATAGCAAAACATGCACTTCCATCAAACTGATTTATTTATCTTGATACTTATTGGATGATAAACAATGCAGGTTCTCTGTTCGGGACAATATATATGATTTTCACCTCTACCCACCCTCCTTTGCTTAAATTGCATTCGCCGTGTTCCTTGTCAAAAACCTACTGTTAATTCTAGAATAATTCTGTAAACAAACAAACAAACAAGAAGTAAACAAAGCCTCCTTCCCCCAGGCAGCATTACTGTGGAAGATTTGCTGTCTGTTTTGCCATTTGGAGGTCGTTTTGATATGGTGAGGTTAAAAGGCTCCACTCTGAAAGAAGCTTTTGAGCACAGTGTGCGTAGATACGGAAGAGGAAGTGGAGAGCTGCTGCAGGTTGGAGGTATGTATTCTTCTTTCCTCTTCTCAGTTTTCCAAACCAGCTATCCCTCCTGTTGGCCTTGTTTATTACACCTGGAAGCCTCCTTTTAAGAATGGAAGTCAAGCTGGCCAGATATCTTAGCTCTGTGTCTTGTACATGCTGGCCAGCTAGCACTGTTTATCCTGTGTATGTTTAATTGAGACACTGCAGCACACAGGCCATTTCTGTTCCCTTCAGCAGAGACACTGTTCCCAAGCTGCTTTCCGAACCCACAGTGATATCAGTTTAACACTTCAGTTAACCAGAGGAATATATAATTTAGTGCAGCTGTAACACAGAAATAGCTACAACAAACTCCAGTTTTCAGTTCTTCACTGGCAGCCTACCTGAAACCCCAGACTGGATGGCTGTGCCAGTTATTGCCAAATGTCAGTTTACCAAAACAATTTTGTGCAATTCCCTAATGATTGCTGACAGATTCAGAGTTTGTCCAAGTGGCTATGGAATTGCTCCAGTGAATTACTAAGTATTTTATGGATGACCAGTTAATATTAAAAACCTACTTATTTCTTGAATTGCAGCTCTCTGTATGTTTACCCAGATGTGTAGCAGGCCACAGTCATGTTTATTCCTGGTCTCTCTGATGCAGTGTTGATTTTATTGCTTATATAGCAGAAAAGCCAAACTTTGAGGGCAGAGGCTGATGCATTCCCTCCTTTCCATACCTCTCCTTCCACACAGCCCAGTGCTGGGGGCACTTACCCCCACCATGTGATCTCAAACCCTCATGTGCCACAGACACAACCCATGTCTGGCACTTTCATGGGTAAGTCACCACATTTTTAGACACCACTAAGGTAAAGCAGGAGCAAGTTCTGCTTGCTGCCTCCTTACAGAAAGAGAAGACAATGAGTAGCTCTGAAAAGGGTTCAGGACAGAAGATCCTGAGCAGGAAGAGCGCCAGGGTTGGAAAAGCCTCTGTGCTTTGGATGAGCTTTAGTGGCTTCCTGATCTGCTGATTCTTGGCAATGCTGTTCTGGGGCCCTGGCTCTCCCCAAGCTTTGATCAAGGCTCACAACTAGAAATGTTGCTTCTCCTACAGTGAGTAGAAACCGCAAAGTAAAACCCTGGCCTGCCTTTCTATTTTCAGTACAGTACCTATTACCCATAACAGCTACCAAGTTGTCGTGGCTGCCTGGCTTTAAAAAAAGTAATTTCAGCCAAGAAGCCAGGGAAAGCATGTGACTAGAGAAACAAGGGAAGGTATTTTCATCTTGCAGAATCCTAATCCCATCATGACTAGTAGTTTCCTTCTGTGGAGTAATGAGAACAAGCAGATAAGTAACTGAGGTGGGACAATGCTTCAGCAATTCTTATTCTCTTGAATTTTCTTGTATAAAAGTTGAGAAGTGTGCAAAGAAAATAGGGCATTAACTGGCGTAATTCAGAGCAACACAACCTCTCAGTCACAGAAACTAATGCAAAGAATCAGCTAAAGATGAGGAGGGTGCTGCACAAAGTGACATTCCAATGTGTATTTTTGTAGGTATCCATGTGGTCTATGATCTTTCCAGAGCCCCAGGAAACAGAGTTGTTAGCTTAGAAGTGCTTTGCACAGCCTGCCGAGTCCCAGCCTACATCCCACTCCAGATGGATGACATATACAATGTGACTCTTCCATCCTATATGCTGTTTGGAGGAGATGGCTATCATATGCTGAAAGACAAAAACATGGGATACAGTAAAGGTAAGTGGGATGCAGTAAAGGTCAGTATGGGCACTAACAGAGCAGCAAACAATTCCCAAAAGTTAAAAGATCCTTCTACAGTACTAGTCTCAGACTTCTTGTCTTTACTGGGTTAAATTTGCTTCTAATCTGACAACTCTGGTTTTGGTTGTAGCCAGCAACTTTTTTTTTAACTTCTTCAGTGAAATCACGTTTCAAAGTGAAACTGAGCCTTACCAATACAGCAGTGTTTAAGGAGCACTTCTAAGGTCATGGTAAACCACAAAAGAAGCAAAACTTGCACCACGGGGACTGCATCTTATGCGTGCTGCCTTGTACTGCCTGCACACTTGGTTTGTTAGACCTTGAATTTCCACTGTGTAGAAGTATTTGGAAAGACAAAATCATCACCTCTACTGCTAAAGGACACGCAGCTCAGGCGAGCAATGCAGAGTGAGGGTGAAAAATAACGACCTGCTCTGCAGGAATTAGCCTACCCATCCAGAACCAGTAGGGTTCTCGGGAGGGGAGTCCTGCAGGCAGCAGTATGCAAGGTGCTGCAGACACCTCGCCAGAGAGGTAGAAAGGAAGTGTTTTATAATGCTGCGTTAAGGTCCTGTAAAGTTGCACGTGAAGTGTTAGAAACTTCATTACAAATAATGAAAGGGAACAACTTGTAAGGTTCTTGTAAAGTCTTTCAGTATAACAAGGGGGTAAAACTGTAACTATTGTTAGGATGGAGGACTACACTTTCGGATTGTAAGAGCTTGGATCAGAAGGGGCTTGTGACATCGCTGGCAGCAGTTACTGAAGAGGGTCTTCCACTGCAGAAACTCCATGTTATACTTTGTGTGCACACAGCAGTGCACAGACTAGAAGTTCCTCCTAAAAAAGTAAATTTGAGAAGGTGTGATAGCTCTGCCAGGTCTACAGCTCTCTATCCCAAACAGGTAGAGCACTATCTCAGTCTACCTAAAACTGATTGGAAATTAGTATTGTATCAGATACAAAACAAGATAGGCAATGCAAAGAGAATTTTTTTTTTTTTTTTGTATTTTGTAAAATACAAGTTGCTACCAAAAATTCTGGCTACAAACCACACAGATGATTTTCTGAGCATAAGAAACAACTCTCCACCCCCCTACCCCTCGATGTGTACTGATTAAGCATTGCAAGCCATAGAAACCAGTTTAGAACTTGAGCTAAAACTGCAATTTTAAGACAGGTTTCTTAAAGAACTCCTTAGAGATTGGCTGCTGCAGAGAACACTTTTTTATGTTTGTTTGTTTAGGTGAACCTGATATTGAGGTTGTTTCCCGCTACCTACAGAGAATGAAGAGAGTTTACCCAGCAGTTGAAGGTCGAATAAAGTTTTCTTCTGGAAGTCTTAACACAGCAAGTCTTACCCTGATCTCTGCATTGTTCACTGTAACATTCTTGCACACTTGATTGTTGCTCTGTTTTTGTTTGGAGGAAGAAAGAAGAGACGATGCTGATGATGGGAAAAGAAGAACTGTTCTCTTTCCTCTTTTCTTACACCTTACAGTGACTGAGCAGTGAGGTTGCTGCATGTTAGCAGTAAGCAGCCCAATCCATTGTCTTTTGTCTCACAGTGCATCAAAGCACTCTGTGCAGAGTGAGGGGGCAGAATTCATGACTTTTCTTGGTCTGAATCAGCAGATACCCAGCAATTCGGTATGAGGTTTCAAGAAACAAAGTGCCAGTGAATACTTACTGCTCAATCATAAAGCAATGACAAACTGTAATGGGGTATTTTTAAATTGTTAAATTCTTTTAGATGCCTTGGATAGTGAGTTAAGAACCTGATTCCAGTAATGTAAACAAGCTTCTAGAAATGGATTTATTATAGGTGTATATTCCTTTCTTTGATCTCCACTCAGGGTTAAAGTTTTCAAACCTAATATTTCTACTTTGCTTCCAGTCATATTTATCATACCTACACCAATATCTGAAAGAGCTGGATTAAAATCAGTGCCATGAAAATCATGAGGTCCATTTAACATACAATCTTTAAAAGTTTTTGTTTTAGTTTTGAAGATGCAGCATCTCATGTTTTCCATTAATAAAGGATGCAATGAAAGCTTGATTTTGATAAATTTTAACAAATTAGTATTATTCATTCTTTAATATGACCAGTTTGGGGACCGTGTCTAGAGCAAGAACACAATCTATGATTGTGTTTCATACGTATATGCTTAATTTTTTACCTTTTCCAAAGAACAAAGCACAGGACTCGTGCCTGTTACTCTCTATCAGCAACATTCCCAGATAATGTCAGATAGAGGCACTGACTCCTGCACCACTGTGGCATCCTTTGGAAATAGCCAGGTAATGGGGCTTTTTACAGCATAACCCGGCTTTATGATAACTGTGATTATACCTCAAATGTCCATATCTTCTATGGGAGGGCTGTGTTTAAAAAATACTGCTGTAAATACAGGCTAATGAGCATGAAATCAAAAATCAGACTAAATGCTAAGTGTACACTTCTGATGCTTTATAAAGAAGTGATTGATTATAAATGAGTGCAAACAACCATTATTTTTTTAAGTTCATTCACACTGAGAGTTTTAACAATGTGTTTTCATGTTGTTCAATGCTGTTTTAAACTGATTATCAGTGTTTTGAATAAACCCGCTTTGTTTTTCTGTAAAGCTCACTACACTTTTTTTCAACCCTGAAGCTACTTGGCTCTTAAATTCACTGCACCTGCAGATTTCAAGGAGAAGGTGCACTAAGATAAACACGCAGTATGTTTAAATTTCAAGACCTCATTTGTTTCCACGTACATTCAAAGGTTGTGCATGAAAAGCTCTGGACTACACAGCAGCTGCAACTGGACAACAAATGATGACTGACTTTGTCACACTACTTGTTACGCCCTGGCATTGATGGTTTGCCAATACCAGTCCTTGAAGTAGTTAATTTACAGAATGGTCTTACCCAAATCAACATAAAACCAGTAACAGAGAGGGCACTTATGGACCAAACTGTATCTGCACTCCATTTTTTAGAGTTGTAACAACTTCTTTGGCATAGCCAGATAGAAGAGAAATAACAATTTTACCTTCCTTTCACAAAGAGAAGGAAAAGGTTTGCAGTAGTAATACAGACAGATAATACAAACTGTATTGACAAAGAACACCAATGCTGCATTAGATTGGTTGGTTTGTGGCAAAGGAGAAAACGGGTACTGTCTAGAAATAAAAACTGAGGAATGCCTACTAAACTATTGCTGTATTGTTCTGTGAGTAAAACTTGTTAAAAATCCACACGTGAAAGTCCATTTCAAAGTCTCTTTTATAAAGGCTGGGCCAACAAATTAGGATTTACAGGAAAAAATCTTCCAACGGATTTTATAGGAATAAATTTTTTTAAAATGCTGTGAACAGACTCGCATCCTGGGATGCCAGACGTCAGAAAAAACCACAACAATCCCAGGTAAGAAACTGCAGAAAAATAAAGGCTAAGGTAAAAGTCAAAACCACTTTTCACACCCATTATTACTTTAAGAATACTTTAGATTTGAAGGTCAGGTATTAAATAGTCTAAATTACACGTTATTTTCCATGCTCACACAGAGCATGAAGGCCAAAGATAGTTTTGAAATTATATGTATGCAATAGATTCAATCATGTAATTTCGTTGCTTTAAAAAACAGTAAGATTTGTTAAGACAGTTAAAAATAACTTAATGAGAACATTCTACAACTTCTTCCAAACATTTTTTTCCTACGTATCCTTTAAGGAAGACATCCAGTAATTGCTCTTTTGGTAAGCATAAGTTGGCTGATCTCCCAGCTGCTTTACTTGATGTCATCCTGTAATTTCACACGTGAAGAGATTGGGGGGAAATTAATTTGACTTTTACTGGTAACAGTTAAAACAAATTTTAAACAAAGAGAACAGATATTTTATTTACTTCCAAGTGATATTAGATTTTTATGTCTTTATTGAATAAAGATATTTTTTAGAACTTAAATTTTATGTTATTTACAACAAAATATACAAGGCAAGGTTAAAATGTCACATGTCCGTTACAAAAGTGCACAGCAGATGCTACTGGGTGTCCAGCAAGGTCCCTTCACTCACATCCAACTTGACACAGAGCTTGTTTCCTTCGGACCCTGTTAATCAATAAAGGCAAAAAAATTTACTTTCTAGGTTTGAAAATGCATATTTACATAGAAAAGACTGAATTGAGCTGAAATAATTAATAGTATTTGAAAACATCCACTTGAAACCAGAGTTAAGAGAAAGGATGGCTACTGGGTTTTAATACTGTTTGTCAAAATATGTATTTTCTTCTCTCTCTGGAAGTTCTCACTTCTCCCATTCCTAACTGCTAAATACAGTTTTATTAAAAGAGCAATTTTCTGCTCTGGAAAGGGTAGTGGAGCGATGTTTTTTCAAGTGGATTTCTTTCCTTCCTCTGCTAGGAATGCTTCTCCCCTTCTCAGCTGTCCATTTCCTTGCATCCTGTCTGACGGATTTCCAAGGGACTGGCTGCACATTGTATCAGAGTTTTTCGGCTCTTATCCTTCGACCTTGCTCCCTTACACATGCTGCCATCAAACACATCAAGTGATCCAGCACGTATCCGCGCTGGTACGTGTAGCAGGAAATACCTTTGAGATACCAATCTCAAGAGTGGAAGCAGACGGACATCCCTGCTAATGACAATTTTCCCATTTCTCCCATCTCAGTTTTCTCTGCCAAAGGAGCAGTGCTTGAAACAAAACTTCCAGGATGCTCACTTTTCCCTTTAAGTGATGACTGACGTGAAATATTTTTCTGTTCTTCACTGTAACTACAAACACATTTTGGCATGAAGCAACTCAAAAAGTACTAGTCTCTGCTGAACAGAGAGGACAGGGTTGATTCCCCCCCTGCAATATAACAGATAGCTAAGTAAGAACTAGTCATTACTTTTAAACTTCCCCATTTAAGTTTTTAGGAGGAAAATATTCTCTTTCCAAATGGCTTCACGGTCTGTTTGCAGTGATTTCGGGGAAACATTTTTCAGGGCTCTAGATGAAAACCACTGCCACCCCTCCATCCATACCCTCTCCATCTTGCATTTCCCTTCTCAGCCCTGATCCCACTGCTGAACATCACAGATGCAGCACTTTGTTCTGTGTTGCTCTCTGTACATCCAAAATAGGAAAATAGCTGAAGTTCCTAGTTTAAGTGTTTTTCTTCCTTTCCCCTACTGAAATTTGGGCCAGTGATTCCCTTGCTCTCTTCCCACCAGCTTCAGTCACAGGTAAAGGGGAAGCCCAGCCTGCAACTCTGCTGTTTCACCAGGATGAATCACAGAATCACCTTCCAGGTTGGAAGGTACCTCTGGAGGTCACTTGGTCTAGACCTCAAGCAGAACCACCTAGAGATGGTTGCCCAGGGACCATGTCCAGATAGCTTTTGACTATTGCCAAGGACGAACGCTCCACAGCATCCCCAGGACAACCTGTGACAGTGCTTGGTCACCCTCACAGTGAAAAAGTGTGTTTCCTGATGTTCAGAGGGAACCTCTTGTGTTTCAGTTTGTGCCTGTTGCCTCTGGTCCAGTTACTGGGCACCACTGGTTCTGTCCTCTTTGCACCATACCCTCAGGGATTTACATACATAAATAAGATCCTCTGAGCTTTCTCTTCTCCAGGCTGAACAGTCCCCCATCTCCCAGCCTCTTCTCACTGGAGAGATGCTCCAGTTCCTTCATCATCCTCATGGCCCTCCACTGGACTCTCTACAGTATGTCCATGTCTCTCTTGGACTGGGAAGCCCAGTCCTGGACACAATGCTTCAGATGTGGCCTCACCAGCACTGAGCAGAGGGGCAGCATCACCTCCTTCAACCTGCTGGTAACACTCCTGATGCAGCCCAGGATATTGTCAGTCTTTTGTTCAACTTTGTGTCTACCAGGACACCCTGGTCCTTTTCTGCAAAGCTGCTTTCCAGCTGCATAGCCCCCAGCCCATCCTGCAGTTGTTCTTCCCCATGAGCATGACTTCACACTTCTCTTTGTTCAATTTGCTGAGGTTCAGGAGGTTCCTGTCAGCCTATTTCTCCAGCCTGTTTAGGTCCCTCTGGATGGCAGCAGGATCTTCTGGTGTATTAGCCAAATCTCTTCCCAGTTTTGTGTCATCATCAGCCTTGCACTCTGTCCCATCATCCAGAGCATTAATGAAGATGTTAAACAGGACTGGAGCCACAGTTGACCCCTGGAATACCTCCCTAGTACTGGCCTGCCTCCAATTAGACTTCATTCCATTGAATTCCATTTGGGCCTGACCAGTGCTTTAAATGCAGCTTGTTTTTTATCATCATCAACTGATGAAAGACCAGCGTTCCTAATACATATATTTACGCACACTGTTAGTTGCTGTATCTATTATGGGACACAAAACCAGCTCAGCAGAGTAAAACAGCAAGGCTAAGTCAGGTCTTTTTTTCAGCACACAAGTCTCCAGGCTATTTCCTTGTTCCCTTGGTCAGCTGAGAAACAAAGATGGGAAACAAGCTCTTTTGCTTGTTTTTAGCTGTCTGAACACTGGGATGAACAGGGCAGCTACAGAGCTGAAGCACGAAGTAGGTCAAACATGCTGAGCCAGCCTCATTTTAGTGAAAACAATGGAAGGTGTCCTGGCTTGTTCCGATATCTAATATTTGTTTCTGTTTGTCATGCAAAACAAATCTCTGCTGGCACTTCGCAGTTTTCAGACACAGGGCTCAGGTAACCAACATTTACTGTTAGTGAGGTGTTTTTTTATTTCTTTGGGTTTTGTTTTTCTACCTAGCTAACTAGCAAGTATCTCCTGCTTACCATGAAGACCAAACTGTAAAACTGCTATGTAAAACCCTGTGAAGGTTTGATATACATAAGTACAAATATGAGATGGATTCCATACCTAATGATATGCATTTATATAGCAATTTCTCTTGTGCAAATTCTCTCTCCTTTATCTGGAAAGTTGGAGTTAACATTGCAGTGACCAAACTAGAGGTAATTCACCCTCCTGCCAAACATTCTCAAGAAAAATGCTGCAGCTTGACCTGAGCTCTGCATACAGAATTCCCTTCCTGAATTGGGAAATGCATAAAATAGAGCGGAGACAAATCAGTCAAAGAGAAATGCACAGAGATCCTGACCACTGTTGAATTCTACTGAAAGGCAGCTCATACTTGCTGTATGCTAGACAAATGGCCCTGGGCTGATTTGGAAAGAGGTAATTAACCAAAATGTAAGTAACCCACATTCAAATTCTAGAAAAAAACACAGATTTTCCCTCAAATTTAAAACTATTATAACAAGGGAACAACAGCCAAAATTCATCAGTGACCAGACTCAATAGCAGCTAGAAGAATTCTGCAGTTCTTGAACAGATTTAGCACATACCTTACCCAGCTCTGGAAAGAGTTCTAGAATCCCAATGTCCAGCAGAACATAGGTTAACTAAAAGAAAGCAAATAAAACTAAGAGCACGTCAAGGCAAAATTACTGCTTTTTATTTTTAACTCTGAATAAGAGCCCACTCCTCTGCTACACCAAACATTCACTTCAGAAAATCCTGCGCCAAGAGGCAAGTTTCTCATGTGCTACGAGTTACCTGTTTGTTGAGCACTGGTTGCTGCAGTCCATCAAACAGAAGCCTGATGCCTTCATATTTAGCCTCTTCCCCAATGCACTTCCCTATTAAATCTAGATCAAATTCCAAAAACAAAATACATAAGTCACAAGGAAGCACTGCAAAACAGCTATATGAAGCAGTTATGGTAGTCCAGTAATTATCAACAAAAAAACCCCAGTTTAAATTAAATAAAGAGTTCAAATTTTATCTATCTCAAATGGTAAATGGAAAAACAAACACACTTTTGGTTCATCCTTTTTTCCTCCTTTTTCTTTGGGGCTGCACACCCAAGTAATTATTACACTTTTTATAATATCAAGGTATTGTCCTAATGCATTGTTTAATAAACAGTGAGCTGCTTTTTAAAATTACGTTCTGATTAAATGGGCTTCTCTCTCCTAGTCTATACACTGTAAGGAGAGCTCAGATGTACCTTCTGGCTTCATGGTGTGCCTTTTTTAACCCATTTTTCATCTAGATAAAATACAAAACACAGGAACATTCTGAAGATGAAGAAATTATGATATTAGGTACATTTCCAAAGCTCTTGATTTCCATCTGCATGTCTTTACTAATTACTATGCTACAACCCTAGTTAGCAACATTTAACTGACTAAACTGAACTGCTGGTTTTTTACACTTAGTATTCTGATCAAATCAAATCTCAGCAGCCCAAGTATTACTTGATTTGGGAAGGTAATGTGACTGTATTTGGGTTCTATATCTGCTTGAACAATTAACCACACTCATACAGGCTGTCATGAAATAGAGAACCTGGAATGTATCTCATCATTTCTTCAAAAGTCTGCTTTGCTCGCTTCTGTTTATCCTGGAGAGAGCGAGGTTCAGTGTTCTCACAGAACACGGCATCTGCAGCAAAGACACAATGAAAAAAAGTCTTTAGGCAGCTACACATCACTGACATATAAATGTGGTTTGGATTGTGGCTTCAAAATTGAGCATCTTTTCTGTATGACCCTGACTGGAAGGGATTTCTAGCCTTGCCAGATCATAGTCTTTTGGTTACATTACCCTGATCAAATCCAGAATACACCGCCCTTCTGGAGATCAATCATCTTTTCACAATTTAATTACATTCTTTTATGAATTTTAAAGCCCTGTAATTCTACTTTAGGTTAGTTATGATCTCCTAACTCATAATTTCCCTTATGCTTTCAAAAATATAAGCAGTATTTGACACCTTGTGCCAAAACCACCGTCTGGAACTGTCAGAAATTTCAGATTTACCTATGAACAAGAAAGCAAGAATTGCTGTTCAGCAGAAATAACAGGAGCTCAGTTTTGGTTTTAGGCTTTGAAAGACTTACTCCTGTCTTTTTTTGTCTTTCACAAGTTTCCCTTTTGGCTTGATAAGAACAGAGCTGCCTTGATGCCAGAGCTTCAGCAAGATTGTGGTATTTAAATCAGACCACACTCTGGTGCAGTTGTGTGGTCATTTTTTACATTTTTTTAACCTCTCTCCCCTTCCCTTATTCGAAGGTCAAGAACAGTCGAGCCCTCCCAAAAGCCCACCACAACAAAGGGAACAAATGAAAGGAACAGTAAAGGACTGTGATGTAGCACAGAAGTGAAGTAACTTAAAGACTGCATAAAACATTTGTGCTGTGATACATTAAACAACCTTTAATTTGTTTTTCTTGTTCCTTGCACACCTTAGCAAGTTACTACTCATAATAATTTTCCTGTAATCATCACTAACACACAACATGGCTGACTCAGCATCTTTCCACAACGAGTTTTGCAGTCTTTTTATAGGCATACTTGATTTTTAAAACTCCACTAGCTTTAGTAAGCTTTGCAGAGTTTAGTACTTGAAAACTTCAAAGAATGGATTTCAAGTATCAAACTGAAGCACATCACATCAAAGATTTAACTATTACTAACCTCTCAGCAGTGTTATCAGAGAAACCAACCGGTGCTCCTCAAATAGTTGTTCTAATTTGTAATGCAAGTAATAGTCTGTGTACAGTTCCAGTGTATTTTTGAAGAGAATTCTTCCTCCCATCAAGAGATGATGCAGCCAGTCAGGAATGCGGAAAACTACCCTACCTGCAGCAAAGTTACAGGAACATATATGAGGCTCTGGGGATATTCATGACAAAGGAATCATTTATTCAAAAGTAAAAAAAGAAAGAGAAAAGATTGTAAGCAAGCAGTATTTTAGTTTTGTTAGTGCAATGCTGAAAAAATTTGTATTCTCCCCAGTGCTTATTAAATACTTCCCAGTGCTTATTAAATACTTTTATTATTTAAACAATACTCATTCCCAGAGAGTACAACCAGCCTAGGCACATCTGAGAAAAGAGAAGGGACCTACTCCCATAAAGTCATAACACTAAGATGAAGAGAGAGACATAACAACTAAGCAATAATGAATGTTTAAAAAAAATACATTTTCACACCATAATAAAGTCTTTACAGAATGACTGTGTCACTAAGTTGTATACTGATAATCTTGGAAGTGCTGAGGTATATATGAGTCCTACAATAGAATTTTATTTCTTACCAAAGAATGTGAACTTCAGATTTGGCATGAAGTATATGAATAATTAAGAGAAATCACTTCTTACCAACATACATTAAGTAGTCATAGACTCCTTCTACAGTCATCATTTCCATGAAGTAGTTCTGATTTTGTCGCCTTTCTGTATTCTCAGACCGGTTTGCATTATTCTTGAATAAATCATTAAAAAGCTAAAAATAGAAAAATAAGACTGACATCATTGCATTCAAAGGCAAAAGGACAGCCATCAGCCCTTTGGGTTGTTTTTTTAAAAAGAACTAGCTTCTTTCCAGAGCCGTCAAAGGACTAACCACAGGGGTTGATTCGTTTCATTGTTTCTGGGTTTGTTTTTTTGAATTCTTCACTTTCCAATAAAGAGCATGTCACATGTTGCCAAGTTACACAACCAAAATACCTGGGTTCAGAACAAATCAGCAGGGTGTCTGAGACATTAATTCATGAGTGTTTTTGTTCCTACCTTCTTCCAACCTAAATGATTCTGATCCGACAACACTGAAGTATTCCTAAAAGTTCCTGTTGGCTTCAATTTTGAAATAAATACAATGGTTTCTGGGCAAAATATACAACTTTTTTACATAGAGAAATACCTTTTCCCCCTGCCAGCTTGATTATTTATAGCAAAAACTTCATAAATCTTTGTAAGTTACTGAAGTTTGGGTTTCCTTCCATTTATAAAATTTCTCAATTAATATTCCTTTAGCCTTTTATTTTCCCATGTCATCGCACCCCTCCCTGATCTCTCTATTTCCTTGTCTTTGCTTCTTTCTTAAAAGATATTATAACCTTGCAATACCCCCAGATGCTCTTCCCTGTACACCATAAGGGGTCCCATACCACCTAGGCAGTACTCCCTGCCCCTTCTGTCCTCACATCTGTGCGTTCCAGCAGCTGCAAAGGAGAAACTCTCGGAATCCTGGCGCTTTCCACATTTAATAGCTAGCAATCCCCATTAACAGTTTATTTTAAATTATCTTATCCCAAAAATAGCTGATCTAAAGATAAAATAGGATTTATACAAAGTATTCTGTATTATGAAAAGAAAGTTCAAAAGTTTATGCCAAGGTCTTAAAAAAAAAAAAATCCCAGAACTAGAAGCAAAGGCAACATAATCAGAGCATTCTGTGTTGAGATGATTGCCACTGACACAGGTTTTTCTTTATCACTCCCAAATTAACATCAGTTCCAAGGAACAGGAAGTAATTTGCTTATATGTGGTTCACTTTCTGTACAGCAATTCTCCCCTGAAATAAATAAAGCCATAAAACATCCAAATCACAAGCTCTGAATCATGTAACTCTCTAAACAGAATGCTCTGCACTCTTAGGAAAAACTACATCAGGACATCTGGCAAGACTCAGGTTATGACAAATACTTCTTCAGGCCCTCTCTTTTGTTAAGTGCTGAGCTGCCGGTATTATCTTCATAAGGTTCACTCAAACTAAACAACACCAGGTTATTACATAAATTACATGAAAGGGCAAATATGGTTAATGCACTGGGGGATGACTGGTATCCAGGAATGTAACAAACCTACAAAGAACACATAATTATTCACGCCTACCGTATGAAAGTGTCCCTCGTATGTTGTTTAAAAAACCCTGTATAAACTGAAGTCTATATCCTCCTCAATATTGAAAAAATCTAGTTGAATTATTGTAACTTAAACAAGAGAGTCCTTTATTTTTTAGATAGACCCCGCAACCTGACAGAGGCAATACAGAGCCAACTCAAAGCAGCCCATTGTGCAATGTAGACATAGGCTCAGGAGTGTCTGGAGGCCAAGCTAAATCATTAACAGCAACCTGGTAGGTGACCTATTAAAAAAAAAAAAAATCAAACATGAGGGCCAGCTTAGGGCAAAGCTTTTTGACATCCAAATGCTATTTCCACTTTCATCCCAAACCAGAAGCAGCATCGTCTGAATGATGCATGCATCTCTGCACATGGATAATGTCTTGCATCTTAAATATAATGGTTCCTTGATTGCACGTGCCCTTTCAGAATGTAACAGCAGTACAATGCATGGCAAAACAGCTGAGCCAAGGACTAGTGTTTAAAAAGTAAATTTTTTATACTATTCCAGTAAAAGTGAATATTCTATAGTCATTTGCAATGCACAGGAGCAGCCATAACAACAAGTGGCATTACATCTCTACTTCTGTTTCGTGCTTTCCAGAATTTTGCCTCTGAGGAAATTCAAGTGAAAAATATACAATTGGTTATCTGACACACAAGTTGAGATTACATTCACAATTCAGATAAGCACAGGATTTTGCCTTGAATGTCTCTGTGCATGCTAATATTTGAGACTGGCAAGACAAACTTCAATGCTGTCATTATTCACAAGTATCTTTAAGATTAAACAGTAATTGCAATTATAACCATGAAATATTCTCAAAAGTCTTTGGATGAGGAAATTCCATGAATTGGTATTGATTAATAATAGGAGTCAAGCTGCTGAAGCAAGTGAAAGATAAGAGGCCTGCATGAAGAAAAGGACTGAAGTAACCCCTTGTACAATAGGCTATCGCAACTTGATGGGAAAAACAAGCAAAGTCAGCATGAATGCTCACGCAAAGTGTTTCACAGGGGAAAAAAAGGAAGTTACTCAACGGTTTGCAAGCACATATGCAAACATACACCCATGTACATTCCAGCACAGGTGAGGTGTATAAAAGCAATACCATGACTATGAACAATATCCACAGCCAGCGGCATGAACCTCTCCCCTATTTTTCCTGCTCGTTTGCAAAGTACAGAGGACTATAACAAAATGGTAAGAAGAAAGAATGAATGCAGTGCCTGAATCACATCAGTCAGTGTATGGAAAGGCAACGTCTTCCCCCAAGTAACTACGCATAAAAGAACATTACACTGTCAGTGTTCCAAAAGCAGATTTTATTGCTGTTGGCAGGCCATCACAAGACAGCAGAACAATGCCTCTGTAGGCATATTTTGCTAAGTCTGCATCTCCTGAGGAGTTCTGACCTATTCTAGAAAGCATGACAAAAGTATCTTCAGAAGATGGTCAAGCTTCTTACGGATCTCCTGAACAGAATGTGGCTGGGACAGCCAGAAACTCCACTAGTGCCCCTAGAATGGGAGAGCAGGGGTTTTTATTCGCTTCTTTTTAACCAGGTAGTTAGTACCTCTTTCAATCTAGTGGATCTGATATAGGATAAAATCCAATTGCTCCCAGCTATACTAAGGTTGACTATCCACACTCATTGTGTATTTTTAACTAGAAGTCTTTTCACCAATATTTTAAACAAACATACACACGCACCAGGAATATTCAAATGGAAGCAGCATGCAGAAAATCTGTCAGAGCACAAGGAACATTTCTGACTGAACTCAAGCTTTCACCTGCCCTGACAGACCTTCAGGCATTTCTTACTCAGCCTGCTGAGGTAGCCTGGGTGTACCCTACTCACGGCAACACAGTTGGCAGCACCAGCACAGGGGAAATGTACATTGTATTCTCAGCAGATTCCAACATGTTGAAACTGGAATAAACAGATCTGCTTCAGACACGGCATATGAGAACACTGTGGCAATAAAAGCATCAGCTGAAAGCAAGTCTAGCATTAACCAAAAAACTGAAGAACTTTCTTGCTATGAGATAACATGCTTTTCTCACAGATGGGCACTCAAAAAGACCAAAACTTCTATCTCTCTGGTTGCCTGCCAGATCTCCTCACTGATTCCATATAGGCAGCTCACACAGTCCTGGTAGAGCCATCCACCTCCATCACCAGGCCTGAGGGTGCCTGGCTATGGCACAGCATTTATGTCAGAGAATCACAGAATGGTCTGGGTTGGAAGGGATCTCGAAGTTCATCTAGTTCCAAAGCCTGTGACATGGGCAGAGACACATTCCACTGCACCAGATTGCTCCAACCTGACATTTAACGCTTCCAAGGATGGGGATTCCACAGCCTCTCTGGGCATCCTATTTCAGCACCTAACCACCCTCACAGTGAAGAAGTTTTTCCTAATACCCATTCTGAAGTTACTCTCTTTCAGTTTGAAACTATTTCCCCTTGTCCTGTCACTAAACGCTCTTGTAAAAGCCTCTCTCCAGTTTTCCTGTAGGCCCCCTTCAGGAATTTGAAGGCCACACATCTTCACAAAAGTGTCACACTCTCTCAACAGAAGTGAACTGCAGACTGAACAAGTGAAGTCTATGCCAAATGTATTTGGGGAGTAGGGAGGGATGCTACTGTGGCCTACCTTTGGTCTGGCCTTTGAACTGAACACCCTTGGTGCCTGCATTCTTAGACAGCATTTTCCAGTTTAGTTTTACCTGAAGTAAACCCAGTTAATGAGTTCTAAGACAGCTCCCTACTATGAGAGAAAGTGTGACACGCAGAGGTGATCAGGAGACTTACTTCCAAAAAGCATCATCGATATGAAGTAAAGCAGTCTGGCAGATGAAACCAGTGTTGCTTAAAAATCAAATCCAGGAAGTGACAAAATGTAAATGGCCCAGTGTCCTGGCACCCAGCACAACACTCTTCCCAAGTGTGGGTTGATTTGAGAAAGAGAAAACTATGTTCCTAAGAAGGCATGAGAACCCCAGCAAATCAGCAAGAGGGATGAATTTTATAATATGCATGGGAAAACTCAGCAGAGACCATAACCCAGCACAATCTGGTGTACCAGATCTCTAGTAATTACCATTAATTGTGTGAGTAAGTGTGCGTGCCCTGGCTGAACTGATAGATGGCAAACTAATGAGAAAGCAGTCGGCACATGAATTCCTCATGCATACTTGCCTCTGCTGGTCAAAATCAGTAGTATAATTCGAGCACAGATATTCAGTATCTGATCACAGAACTGTCCTGCAACCTCCCCCAAGGCAAAGTGTCTTGAGTGCCCATCATTAAATAATAATCACAGTTCTGCAGGAGATACACTGAAGTTTCCATCCATTTACAGCTAATGGTTCCCCAAAACAAAACAGATTTCTTCTGGGAAAGAAAAAAAAATATTAAAAAACATATGCAGAAACAATTACTCATTCATGAAAGAGCTAACTGGAATAAAGGTGCTTAAAAAAACAGTGAACTCGCTCTCACCACAGACAGTGAGAAGGACTGGAGAGCTGGGGCTAACCTCATCTTTTTTGCTCTGTGCAAAGGAACCCATATCCTGTGACAAAAGCATTTGCTACAGGCTAACCATCAGTGCCAACAACAACTTGGTCTCAGACCCTACAAACTTGTGTCTCCAACGAACTGCAAACATGGGCACTTAGTCAGCAGTGAGACAGAGGTTTCTCCCACAATGATATTTCTGAAAACAACACTGGAAAACAGAAGACAGTAAAGATCTATGTTTTGCTTAAAGAAACTTTTGTATTCCAAAGTTTAGACAGCTCTTTGCTTTCCTGGGATGACCATGGTTGAAGAGCATTGGGAAAACCTCATTTCATAGCCTGAGTTTCCATACACATGTTCTTTTACAAGAATAACATGCTGACACTTCAAAGAATGTGTTTACATTTTAACTGAGCAATGCTTCAGAATGCAAAGCTGGTAGCTCAGGTATTTAACTATGTTAAACGTATTAAAACTGTTACCTTCCACAGTTCTTGCCAGATCACAGCAAAAAAATTAACTGCTGTAGTGTGCTGTCAGTTGTTTTATAAATAACATTTGAATTATTTATGCATGTATTCTGTTTCTAGCACAAGTCAAAAACTCTACATCCGATTTTTAAGACTGCTGATACATTTATACCCCTCTGAATAGAGAGCAATAGCAAAATATCTTAACCTTGGAAATAGTGTCCAAGGTGAGAAAACTTGAAATGAAGGATAATAATTTTGTGTACATGCACATGTAAGCTAACACTAAATACTGGCTGTAGTAATTCAGCCTTCATCTTCAGAAGATGAAACCCAAACAAATTAATAGATTTAACTGCTATTGAACTTAATCAGTATAAACATTTTGTGGCTGCAAATTCTGTAAGTGTCATAACACTATAAAAATGTCCGTAGTGACGGAGATCAAAAGGTCTGTTTTTCAAACAGCCCATCACCACCAAGAAACATAAATGGATGCTGGGAACAATCATTCTAGACAGTACTTTTCACCAAATTCTTCCAGTTGTTTTCAACTAAAGAAAAAAAGTTCAAGAGCCGGATTCAGTCTCTCTTTAGGTACTCACCTTGAATACATTCCCTTTTTGTGAATTTGTCCTGCCATAATTGATATTTCTAGTATGTGAATACCTTCTACTATATCTTCTGGCAAAGAGTTCCACAAATATACTAACCATTGGAAAAGCTACCACTTTTTGGTTTGAACCCAACTCCCACCACCTTCATTTAGTGCCTCTTAAGTTTTTGCACTAGAGGAGAGAGGGGAAAAAAATCCATGCCAGTCTTTATCCCCTGTCCACTCATGCTATGTCACTTCAGACTATCATACATCTCCAACTTATCACTTTGCAAAATGACGTGCCCTGGCTGACACTGAGTCATAGAAATATTTAGGCTGAAAAAGTCCTTTAACATCTTTAAGTCAAACCATTAACCCAACACTGCCAAGCCCAACACTAAACCATGTGCCACGTCTACACATCTTTTACATACCCCTAGGGATGGTGACTCCATCACTTCTCTGGGTAGCCTGTTCCATAGCTTGACAACCCCTTCCAGTAAGAGATTTTTTTTTCTGATATCAAAACTAAACCTCCCCTGGCACAATTTGAGGTCATTTTCTCTCTTCCTATCCCATGTTACTTGGGAAAAGAGACTGAGGCCTGTGCAGTCCAGTCTTATATGTAATCCAACTCCTATTCCCAAGCAGATGAGACAGCAGGAAAGCACATACTACTGAGTTTTCCTTTAGAACCTCTCACGTGGCAAAGTGCATGCACATTACATATTTTGTCCTGAACCACAACGGCTCTGTAACACTGAGTTTGGGTCTTTGAAATCTGAGACCAGAAACAATATTCCTCTGTAAATTCAACAAATACACGATCACTCTAATGCAGTCCAACACAAATATGAAGAGCAGTGTCTTTCTGAAGCCCCTGAAGCTAGCAGAAATCTTTACATTATGTGTTACCAGGTTCCAACTACAAATACAGGAAAACAAAGAAAGGAACCATCTTTACCTGAAGACAAGTAAAAGGTTAAAATTGGAAGTGCTGAACTTTCACTGTGCCAACGTTAGAAAAGGTAACTATGCACGAAGTGATACAGTTAACCTATTAGGAATGTCAGACCACAATGAACACTTTGAAGGCAGATAAACAGGTACCTTGACAATTTCAGCTTGTAGCACTTTGGCAAATCACATTTTCAAACACTCAAGCTTTTCACTTTGAAAAGAAAGCTTCCTTAAGGAACTAAAACATGTTTTACACCTTTGCTTTCCCCTCTTCTCCTCTCTGTACTTCCCAGGCTCTCTACTTTGTTTCCTCATCTCTAAATATACCAAGATGTAAAAAACAACAGCAACAACAAAACAATAAAACTTGCCCACAACCCTCAAAAATCATTCAAAGGTATTTACAAATCAGAAGATGACAAAAGATCTCTCCACTACATCCTCTCTCTTGTATGAAATAGCAACACAAAATAGGTAAATTTTTATATTTATGAGAGGGTTTTTTTGTTTATTCTTTCCATTTTCATGGCATGGTCAGTCTTCCCGACTCCTATGAAGTGGGAAAGAAACATGACTTAATGTACCTTCTTGTTGTTTTCAGAAGTGGGACTCAAAATGGTAAGTTCAGGCCTACTTGGCTTAGGCTTGGGAGATTCACAGGAGTTGATAAAATTCATGATGAATGGCTCCAAATGCTGACCTTTCTGCAAAAAAGATATGAGTGACCTGTCACTTGAATAATTATAGGAAAATGAAAACTAAATAACACAAGCATTTTCAAACAAAGTGTTGAACAGCCGGTAAGTTAGTGATGTTGTAAAATTAGTTACTGAAGTTATTGTGGTTGTTATTATGCTGGCAACCTGAAAGAATTACTCACCTCTTTCATCAGTTTTCCTGGAACAGATTTTATGATTTTACCTATAATTGGAAATAAACAAAAACTTTGTTATCACTGGCTGATTTGAAAGACATTTTCTCTGCTACATTTTAAGTTCCTACTATCTAGTCATTACTTAAAAACCCAAAAATTTTTTTAAATCTGATTTTTTTTTGATTCGGTACAAAAAGCTATGAAAATAGTCTTGCACATAACCATCTTGTAATTTAGTGCTTAGTATTCTTCAAGAATTTAAATCTTAAAATATTTAAAATATACAGATAATTATCTGAGTACTTAAAAAAAGTTCTCACAATAAAGTATTGTGAGTCTATCTTTTAATTTTTCTAGATGCTTAAATATAAATATCTATATATGCATATATATATATTTATATATACACATATATATTTTTATATATATACATGGTATATATAAATAGCAGCACAACAGCAGTACTACTACAACACCAGTACAGGTAAAATTCCCTGTCCTTAAGTTCTTCATAGAATCATAAACACTCATCACAGGAGAAATCAAGATAACCAAGATTCTCCTCTTTCCATAAAAAGATCAGCTAATCTGGAGGGATTCTGGAGAGATCCAGCCCCAAAAACCCTTCTGAGTAAAATTTTATAAATTGGACAGGTTACAGCTGTGGCCTTAAAAATCAGCTCTTCTGTCCTGATAAGGCTATCAGGATATGGTGCAGTAACTTGGAATACTGAAAAATGAAAGTGTCCATGATGAGTTTTATTTAAAGCATTAGATTTATGGTAATACTTTCCTTATCTACATGCCATTAAATTTGAAATTTACATTGGAAAGTATGTAAAATGATCAGACAATAATAAAAACTCTCATCCTCATAAAAAGCCCTTTTGAAATGCCAAGTCTTGTTATACTGCTGTTTATGGAAGTGAAGCACAGTCTCAGGCAGGAAATGCATTACAGTAAACACCATAATTACAAACTTTTATTTAACAATGTACGGTTGGATCTAGAAGGGAGGTCTGAAACAAAAACAAAACCTTTCAACTGGAGGATGAAAAGTAGAATCTCATTCAACAACTCATAAAGCACATTAAGCCCCAGCAGGTTCACGACGGGACCAGCAGACACAGAAATGCAGTGACAGTTCAGACACGGCTTTTGGGACCACACCAGTGCCAGAATCACAAGTGGTACAAGACATGACACCAGCTCAGGCTCAGTATCCTGAGACATACACTGCTACACTGCAGTCAAGCTGTAAAGTCACTCTGTAGTCTACTCTTTTAATTTATTATGAACTCTTACATTAGACATCACAAATCCCTCAACTTCTCAATTTCCATTTGACCTGCCTGTATCACACACACCTCTGCCATAAAGCTATTAAGAAGCTCATGTTAAAAATGATCTTAACACTAGCTAATACTAGAAATATCAAATATTGCAGCTTCCAGAATAAAATAAACAGATTTTAATCAACTCAAACCCAAAGATAGTTTTATATTAAAATTTTTTATACCATCTCATCTGTAAACAATGACTGACTCATGTAGATTTGACTTTTGACAATACTGTAAATCTTCTTGAATGATGAAATTTATGAATAGAAATCTTATCATTTTGCCTGCTGACACAAAAATTCAGAAGCAACCACAAACACCTTTTTTCATAATTTCAAAAAGGTCTTTTTTCTTCAAGAAAGAAATATCAGCATATCTTCCTTGCTGAGCTATAATTTTAAGGGCTGTGAAGGAGCAGAGTTCTTATTTCCCACATCCACAAGAATTATCTATTCATTACTACTATCATTCAGAGAATCACAGAAGTCAATCACAGTATTTGTCAGCATAAATAAGTAGTATATTACATACCAAGATTCACATCAGGCAACATTTTATCAAGAAACTGAGTCTCTCCTCCATTAGGGGACAGGAAATCAGCTAAAAGCTGGCTGTTACTTAGTTCTGGATGTTGCAGAAGTTTCTTTGAGACAGAAGGAAAGAAAGAAGTATATGTACTTTAGTCTCTAAAAATTAGTTTCTCTATAGCAAAAATATATTCAAAGAACATTATATTGCCATAGATATTACCATTTGCAAAAGATTTCTGTTCTCACTCACTTTAACAAGTTTTATTTGCCCAACTGAACCCTTGGGCAAACTCTGTAACTCAAGTTACTTGGAAACACACAAAAGACGCAGCTATTCTTTTACTAGCTTTGTATCATCATAGTTTCAGAATATTCTTTACTCTAAATGTTAGTTTGATACCTGCAGATATTCCTGGAACTCCTCTCTCTTGGATTTTAAGAACTCATAGTTCTTGGGGCCAATGATTCGCTTTGAGGGAAGCTGAGCATCGGGAAACGTACCTAACAGAGATAAATTTTTCTTGTAATGCAGCAAACATTGGTTTCATTGTAACGCATGATAATCATAACGGGTGATAATTGCAGCAGGGGAAAAGTGGCTTTCCAGATGATGGAGAACATACCGTGAAATTCTGTAAGCTTCGACTCAAGCACATAAAATTCAAGATACCTCCTGTAGACGGACCAGTGTTCAGGTTCATGTCCAACTGGGGGAAAAAAGTTAAAAATAAACCAGGTTTTATGCCACCAGAGAGACAAATTAGCAACAGGAAACATATGATGAATTATTACAGGAAAAATCTCAGTGACCTTAGTCCCCTACATTGCAATAACAAACTTCAAGATACTTTTAGTGTTAAACTGAAATGCATAACTAGATAGACAGATATGACAGACGGATATGGTGCTAGCAAGGAAATTATCACATCATTTAGGGGATCCCTAAAATCTAAACAACTAAGTGCTGCATAACTTCAAAATACACGAGGGATGACTATGTTAGATCTATTTTAAAACTTTAAACCAAATTATTTACAGAAATAGTACTTGTTGAATACAGTCCTCTGTATCATCAGTTTAAATGCTGATCATTCTTAATCCTGGAAGATATCACTAAATAACTCTTTAATACTTTCTGCTTATTGTGCTTATTATTAGTCTCGCTGACACAATTCCACGCAGCTTCTGGGTGATGCTGTTTTCCCTCATTTCATTTGGATGTATTGCCATCTAGATACTGATATACTAATTGCAAGCTGGGATGGTTCCTAATAAGCAAAACATTTTCATTTCCTAAGAATTATATTTTAAGGTTATATAAAAAGCTATTTGTTTACCATTATTCCTAAGTTCAAAGCAGGTGAAAGAAAAAATAAGTCAGGTGCCTGTTAATATGAACAGTAGGATAAATATTTTTGGAAAGAGAACATCTTGAACTCTGGCACAGTCTAAATAGAACTGATTCATGCTGAGGAATCAGTTCTCAACTTGCAAAAACGAAAAGTGATCATTTATCAGTCAAACACATTTCCTCAGAACTTTCAAGCCATTATTTCGAAATCAGAACACATGCAAAACACACTGCAAGAGCCATCAGAAGAGTGCACCCTGTAACATTTTGAGTTCACTTTTAAATGATATTCTTTCCACAACATTGCATACCTGCCCTTCTATCATTTCTTTCTACATCTATGCAGAATACAGGAATTCTCTCCTTTCTATCTTTTCTTTCCAGGGAGGGATCATCAAAAAAATCTACATAGGGGATGGTAATTTTCCACGCAGCAAGGTTGCGGGGTGTATTTGGGGTAGTAACAGCCTCCTCAGGAGAATCATCTTCCATCACCATAACGCCTTCTTCAATCTGTAAAGATTCAAACACAAAGATCTCTATTTTAGACACAAACATTTCTATTTTAAACACAAAGGTTTCTATTTTAACTGGTACAGACAACCTCTCCAAAACTTTTATAAGGTAATGAAACATAAATCAAGTTTCAAGTATGTGTCACTAAGTAATAAAAGAACAAAAAATCATTTCATTAATGGAGTTCCCATGTAGATTAATTTCTGGGTTTAGATCCACTGCAAATTAATTTGAAATTAACAACTTTTAGTGAGATCAGAAAATTTTTACAGTGTTATCAAGTTCTACAGATGATACTTCAGGAAGAGGAATTGGGACACAAAAGTACTAAAGGAGAGATAGCTGGAAGAAAAAAACCTTATCTATCCAGGGTTCTAAGTTGCTGAGTGCTCTCACCTTCTTCTGAAAACAATTCTGAACCAGGTGAATAATACAAACTCAAATTTTTATGTTCAGGTTAATGAGCATGGGAAATGAGCTAGCAGCTTAACAAGGTGATGAACACTTAAATGTTTCGGTTGTTAGGAACAGTTCTAAAGATTGAACTGACAGACACTGTGAAAAATATGTGGCTACCTACAGCTTCTGACCAATTCCTTCCTCTTGCCTTTTAAAATTTTCCATTTGTCCCTCAACTGTGCTTCAAATAACAATGTCCCATGCAATACATTCTACCATTGGCTCTATTCATGGTTGTTTACATGAAGAAAAGCATTGAGGGAGACACCCAAGACAAACAAGAAAGGACTACTGGCTCCTGTCCTTTAAGAGAAAAAGCTGCATCACAGACTAATTTGACAGCAATTTCTCCACTGCTTTATTTATGGTTTTAAGGTCTTGTGGCAAGCTCCAGAAGAGCTTGCAATATGCAATCCTACACATGCATTATTACCTAGAATTATAAAATGGCATGGTAAATTTTTAGAGAAAAATTCATTGCCTACAAAAATGTCTGACACTGCTGCTTTTAGTAATTCTCTGTACTAAGGCAATAAGCTCACAGGCACACTAACTGGGGATGTGGCCTTGCCCTGTGAATGAATACAGGGAAGACAAAGTAACTTAATCAGAAGCCAGCACATGAAAACTTTGTAGTGAGGATGGCAGAAACTTAACATTTTCAAATAAAAAAAGGAAAAAAAAATCAAACCACCCCAAATCAACAAAGATGCTTTTACTCACAAAGTCATCTTCTCCTTCGTTTAAGTTATAGTTAGGCAACATAGCTCCTTCCATTGCAGAACTCTTGAATACACCTTTTATTTTGTTCCCTATTTTGCTGATTCCAAATGATTCTCCTCTCTTCTGCGTGGTCCTAAGATCATATAAACCACAGTTCTCAACACAAGGCATATTATTACACAGCTGCTCAGTAGGCCATTGTATGCCATTTGCAGATAAGAGAAACAACTCTATAAACAAGTAGACAATATATTTACAGTTCCCTTTAGGTTAAAATGTATTTATTTACTTATTTACTTATAATTCTGTTCTCTAAACAATAAGCAAAATTTCTTGATTACACTTTTAAGAGATACGGGATTTCCATACGTTTAATCACAACTAAACTCTTAGAATAGTATCCAAGTAATTCAGGACACAGAATAAACAATTAGCTAGGTAAAACAACTTTGTTTTGACAGCAGAAACTGTGGTATTGCTACAGGCATGCACATCTAGAAGGTCATTAACTCTCTCCTTTTCCATGTACTCATATTTAAATATTTATCCACTCCTGCCAAGTACTTTAAATGCTGCACTTAGATGCATCTTCTTAAAGGAATTTTACAAACAGGTATCATTCAAGACAGATCTCAATTTTTAACCAGTAAGGACAAACAAAACGAATGTTCAAGGAACAAGACTGAGCATGAGAGAAAACAGATGCAACTGAAGAATCTTGGCTTGAAGAGCTAGTCTGACTGAAAGATGAAGACTTTAAAAAGTCTCGCCACTTATGACAAAGCATCCAAAAAGCAACAAACAAGTTACAGAAAAAGAAAGGTACTTGGGTAGGAAGCACACTCCTTACTGAGAGAACAGATTTTGTAGCATTCTTGTGTCCTTACAGAAGTCCTGACACCAAAGACTATTTCTTGTGTAGAAATACTAGTAATTCTGGAAAGCACAGTGTTTCTGTTGAATATGGAATCAGCCTGCGGTTACTTAGGGTGATTCAATATATGCAGTTGATAGACAGGTTAAAAATCAATGCAGTGAACTGCAGAATCAAAGATTCAAATGAAACGTATAGACCGGTATTAAAAACACAATTAGTGCTTTGGAGGACAAAAAAAAAAAAAAATCCTGTTTCTTATTCCTTTAAAACAAAAAATTATTGACCACTGAACAGTAGTACAAACAGAACAGCAGTGATCAGCAGATAAAAAATCTTTACTGCCTATAAAACCATGCAGACAAGATCAACTGCTGACTCCAAACATACGTGTGTGTTACTAATGATCTTCCTGTTTATAATTTTTACACAGACTGTGTACATGACTAAAATTGCATAATTTCCAAATCTTTTGCTTTTTCTATCTCACATTATCATCAGCTCCAAAGAAGACTGGAACCATCTATCTTACTTATCTCTGCTATGCAAAGATAAGGTTGCTTGGCTGATCCATGCTTGAACAATCTTGCTCAATTTTTAAACAACCTCTACTACACATTACTGTGCTGAACTGAACTGTTTCACGTTGCTACTTGTATCTTGTCCAAGTGCTTCAACACTGGGTTAGAAAATACAAATCTCAATCAGACAAAACTCGTTTTTCTGGAAGGTTAATAATTCAGACCTCTGCCTTTTGACTCTTAAAGGAAGTTTTCATCATTCCTGTGAAAACCTGTGCAATTCTGAAGAGCTTCAGCAAACACATTAATTTGCACAAGCTCTGTGATTTGATAGAAGTACTCCTGGCCCAAAGCTGTTTTCCCACACAGATCACGTTCCAGTTGAAGGCAGCATACACCTGTGCCTGTACTGAGCTGAATGAAGCCAGGACTCACACCCTGATAGCTGGGAAACCAACACTTCCAGTCCCAGTGCTGAGCCCAAAGATTACACCAAGTGAATAAAGAGCCATCACTGAACTGGACAAGTATAAAGTGACAAACTAGGATGGGACTGCCCTCACAGGAAGAGAGAAAGTCAGAATAAACACTGGTGAGAAGAGGGTGCATGAATATTCTCCACACGGAGAGAATGTATCACTGGTTTGGCAAAAGTCCTTGAGCAAGCACGTAAAGAACAAAACACATGAGATGAGCATGGCAAAAAATCTGTGGATGCTGGATATGGACAGACAACAGGATCACTGACATTTTGAAGAAATGGAGCAAGAAAAAAAATATCTACCAAAAACAGGTATCAGGATGAAAATCTAATAGATTCACTGGTTAAGCAGAAATAGGAGAAAGAACTTGATGTTATGTAGGAGGAAAGAGATGGGACTAGGATAGGCATAGGCTCAAGACATGAGGGACCAAAGAGGACAGGAGGTAGTTAGTTTAGAATAGTGATCAGAATTTTTAAGATCTGTCAACTCTGCTACCTGTCAACAAATATATATATATATATATATATCTATATATATATATATATATATATATATATCTAAAACTTGCTGGAAAGAGTATCCCACTCCCTCTGGTGCTAATCCATGTATTAGCATTATTAGATGGTCACTCTATAGTTTGCTTTCTTGGCAGGGCCCTCTGTGGACAGCCTAGAGGTTCCAACATTCCTGATGAATGATATGACAACAAAACATTGGAATAATTTTTTTTTTAAATATTCCAGGAGTTACACATACCTAACATTAAAAAAATTAAAATTTTTCAGTCTATAACTGGGAAATGCAGACCAAAGATTGCAGTACTGCCACTATGCAATATGGCATTCTTTAACCGTGGACGGTTGCAAAATTGTTTTCCCTCAGGATACCTGCCTCAATCAGGGCACTGAACAGATCTTGACAAGTGATGAGCCAGGGCTAGGCAGCTGAAGAATGCTGTTGGGAGCCTCTTTGGGTCAAGAAGAACCAGACCAGTTGTACATACCAGACAAGTTAGATATTAATGTGCGTGTAATATCGGAGTACCATTTCTTTTTGGCTGACTAAAAACCCCTACAACCAACTAGGAGAAATGCTGAGCACATACTTCCACACCTGAAAAATCAATGAGTTGCGTTTATATCTCAAGTACTCCTTAGTGCTCAACAATCTGGCAAGTTATAACTCAGCACACTGAACTGGGACATAAAATATAAGAGCATCTAATTACCTTGATTCCTAACCTGAAAAATGAAGTTGAAAGATATTCATACAAGTCTCGAGGGAAATTTATGCCATACTGATGCTCTGATAAATTCAAAGGAAAAGTCTATAAAGAAGTTTGGATAGCACGTATTTGAAGAGGCACAAATAGTGAGAAAACAAACCACTGAACAGCTATTAAGGCATTAATAAGTGATCACAGTCTACCTACAGTCAATTATAAAAAATAGCGTATATTGTCATCAGACCTGTAACAGTCACAAGAAAAGCTGCAGAGAGAACTAATTTGGGGAACTGTTGTTTTTGAGTGCTTGATAATAATAAAATGGTTATAGATGCATGCGATATTAGACAACGATCACCCTGAATATAGCTGTGCAAGATAAAACAAGCACTTAAGTGGGTAAAATCTCAAACAGGATCTGGAAATATGACATGGAGTAAAGGAAATTTTGGGGCAGTTAGCAGTCACAGGCCAAAAAAAAAAAGCTTCAAATATATTTCACAACAAATGACAACAGACAAACTGTTAACAGCAAACGATGTTAATGTATTGTAAACTCATGACATTAGTAATTAAGCAATTTCTAAACACTTGTGAAGAGGACATGGGGAGTAAAGTTTTTTGTGAGGAGAAATGCACTTTAGTCCGAAGAAGACATTCACATGTTTTTGACAAATACAATGGACAGTTAACAACTGTTATAAAGGCTGTGTGATGAAGTCACAAGAGATGCAGCGTAACTAACATACATTAATTGAGTGTTAGATAGACTTACCGTAAGTCATCCAAACTCAGGCTACTTCTGCAACAACAGGCACATAAAATTACCTCCAGAGCCCAGCAGAAAATAATGTTAAAATCAAAAAACGAGCCAAAAAAAAAAAAAAAAAAAATCAAACCAAATTTGAGAGGCCTATCCCAACAAAACTGAACTGGCTTTGACCGTCACCACGGATTAACAAAAAACGTGGTACCATTAGGAGTTTCTGACCTAAAATCCTAGGAAAGTGAAATGTGAACAGTACATGCACATTTTATCACCACAAACTTGGCCTTTGAATTTAAAACCTCAGTTGCTGAAACTTTCAGGTCTTCACTGGCACTCACAGAAGCAAATGACAATTTATAGATAACAACTTTCATTCTTACAGCTATCTGTAATGCCAAACAGGCAGCTAACTTTTTTCTATAACCTATGTTCAGAAGTCATGTAGGAATCTAGTTAATTTGGCCAATACAATGTAAAGGCTGTGGACTTATTTTATGTAATAATACGCACCCCATACCACCCTTTGTGTTAGACAGAGTAAAAGACACTATTAAAAATTACAATATCTTCTTTCAATTTATATTTCACAGATTTTACAAACTGTCATGTATTGTTGACATTCTACATAACCTGGTAACATTTTACATTAACACTGTCACTAAACACAGGATTTTAATCCTCCAGAGCTACTGAATTCTGGACAAACTGATATGGGATTAAAATACTAAAGTTTTAGATTTTGTTTTGCAGAAGGGTCTGATTGTAAGACACCTCACATTGTCTTTAGCTATGTTAACAGGAAAACTGGAAACATAACCTACCAAGTTAGAAATTATGGTGACTATTACACTGCACAGAACTGTACAGACTTAAATCCATGGGTTTTACTCCTAACCACTCCCTGAAATTGTTAGTAACTTTTCTACTTGGTCTTTAACTTAGTACTTGGTCTACTTGGTACTTTAACTTCAAAAACACTTTAATTTAACTGCTATCCCAATGATGAGAAATCAGGATGCATCTATTTCTATTTGTGGTCACGGCATGTAGAAAATCAAGACAGATATACAGCTATCCAGAAATCTGTGTGCTTATGTTACATGACAGCTTTTCAGTTTTTGTTAGACTTCCAACACAAAATACCTTTATGTAATGTAGTAATATATTATAAATACATAACTGTGAGAGGGGGAGAGGGAATACTTGTCGTCTCTCTCACACTGTCCAAATAAAGGCAACAGAACTGGACCTCAGAGCACCAGTTGTCACTGGCCGCACACATTAAACATTAGGTAGAAAACATCAGTTATGGAGTTGAAACTGCTGACAACCACAGTAGTTATCAAGTTGTCACAATATCCTCAATCTGAGTTCTTTACATTTCAGAAACACTTGAGACTTTCCATCTACTGTCTTAGCAGTTTTCATAGCACACATTATTTCTCCTGTCTGTATGTAAAAAGCTATGATTATTTTGTACAGTTCAAAGAAATGATTCAAACCAAAAATTATACAGATAGTTGCTTCTTCCTACCTTGCCACCGGTATTTTCTAGAAACTCTGTAATTTTCTTGTCTTACAATAAGTGAACTATTTCAATACATTACTCACATGCACATTCCACTGGGATTTCATAACTACACCTTGATTTGATTTTTCAACCAGTAGTTTCTGTGCAATATACACACAGTACCCACACCAAAGCATCAAAGATATGAGAAAAAACCCTCATCTCTTTGCATGTGATTTCTTTTAAGTGGAACTAATACTAGAATAGGGAAGTGAAGGCAGGACAAAGTGTAGGAATAACATCTGGAATAATTCCATAAGTATGGAATGTTCTTATGTTATTATGGAATTTCCCCCTCCTTGGCAGTGAGTGACTGTACCAAATTCTGCAGAGGGAAACTCCAAAGCAACAGGCAGACTACTTACAGATAGGATCTCTGTTTCATGAAAATAATCACTGAAGTACCACTTCAGGAATATAATCTAGTATTGTAAATCAGCATATATACTGAGCACATTCTGATTGTTCCAAAATGTAAACCATTTTCACTAATGCTAAGGATGCTGTTTGAGAATATGCTGCAACAGTCCCCAAATAAAATTTGCTTATTTTGTAGCCAGAGAGGTATTTCAAAAACTCCAGGTAGAGACTGCCTGTAATTTTACCCTTTCTATTTTTAAAAGCAAAGCATCAAGGAAGCGACCTAAGTGTTTTCATACTTTAACTAGATTTAAAAAGTGTATGACAGGATACTTCCAACACCTGACATGAATAATTTTGGGAAAGAAACCAGAAAGTAGCTTTAGTTGAAACTCTATAGCTATTTTCAGCAGAGGGTGAAGTGTGTTTTAAGGTCAGCATTCCTAGTAGAGTAGCATGTAAGAAAGAAATACAGTTTGGTCTAGCTGCGTTCCATGCCTCTTTGCTAAAAAACAGAAGTTTCCCAGCACCAATGTGAGAAAGCACTGCACCAAAGCTCCAGTCCTGGATCTACAACAACTACAAAGACTGCATGAAGGATATCACCAATGGAGACACACTAAAGAGAAAAGCCATGTAGTTTTTGAAGAACAGGAGGAGGGAAGAAAGATATGTCCCAGTAATACATCTCATGATAGGTTGCAAAACAAGGGAGCTGCTGCTAGGTGTATCTCTATTGAAAGCAGAAAAGGTAAAATAAATTGCTGTTACTCTTCTAGAAGAGTCTACCATTTTAGATGATAAACGCTAACATTTTCCATTATAACACAGATCTTATTTCATACCAAGAAAGAAAGCCCATCCAAATTAAAGACTGTCTCACTGAAGTTTTCCTTCTCTTGGTTAGGCCATAAGAACAATTTAGTTGGGCTAGTCTATGACATTGAACATACAACAAAAGACAAGAAATCATGAGACCTCAAGGTTTATCAGCCCAACCCCATAGTGGGAGATCACCCATCCACACCACAGGAGATGCTCTTCTCCACAGGCCCTAAGGAGCCTGAAGGAGGTCTTTAAGTACAGAGTCCAAGCTCAGAAACAAGCCTTCTGACACTACGTTTCTGCAACGGAGTTGGGGGATAGAAAACACATTTCACCTGGAAGAAATGGCAAATCCTCCTTGTCACAACAAGAAGAGATTCTCATACAGGTTGGTTAGACACAGGGTACACTGTACCTATCCCTTTACCATCTGAAATCCAAGAACACCCAACTTTGCACCACTAAAAACCTATTACATCTACACAGTCAATTAAACCACAACTATATTTCTACATTATCCTATTCTCACTGTACAATTATTTTCCCCATTCCTCTTCTCAAATGTCGAGGTCTAAATCACATTTAAAATTCTTCACGTAAAACACTTCAAAGTGAAGAGATATCTTGTATAATATTGCTTGTTCCTTTAATATGTAATTTGTTCATTTAAAAACAAAAAAGCTGCGCTAAAAATTTAGTCAAATTAATATCAGGCAGTAGCAAAATTCCTATGGTTTAATATACTGAAGCTTTTAACTAACAACTGAAGAAAAACACTTAAAAATTCTACAATACATACCTGTTAAACTTTGAATTGCGTGTTGGTGACTCTGCTCCTCTTAAAAGGTGTCTGAAGTACTACAGTAGACAAATAGGGTATCAAAGAAAACACTCGATTAATTAAAGACTACTATGCAATGACATTGCAAAATGTAAGAAACAAGAACAGAAGTAATAGGCAAGCTGACCATAATCCCACAAGTTGTTCCGTGATGTTGCACTGAACTAGAATAAATTCAGTTTTCCTACTGAGATTGGTCCAGCTCTGGAATGCTAACTGAAGTGGAAAATGAAGCCATATTTTTGAGTTCCACATAGGTACGACTGTTGTAAAAACAGTGTTGTCCTAAAAAAACTACAATCCTGCTTTTCCGACTAGTCTTCAAATCTTTTACACTTACCTCATCACTGTGACAGAACATAGGAGTAAAAACATTCTCAAGCAGAGAAAGTACATGCTCATAAGCTTCAAAAAGACACCGCATAGTTTGAAGTTTCACAACATCCATATATGGACCTTCAGCAACTATAAAAAAAATATAAGTATGAATAGAGAGAGAGATATATACAGACATAAGAAGCTCATAGGTTTTTGTCTTGGTCTAAGCTTGTGATTATTTTGCAAGGTACTAAAAGTCTTACAAATAAAAAATAGAAATAAACTGACAAAACAAGGATTAAGCACAATATAGCAAGGGGATAGCAATTTTTAAAACTGACAAAAAGAGACTGATGATAGCTAGATAAATTTTTCTTCACTTTACTACAAAATGCTGCTTAAATTCCCATGTACATTATTCCTTTCAAATTTAAACTTACTTCTTTGAATCTCTTCCACTATGAAAGGGTCAAATCTAATTTTGTCAATGCTCTCATCCAAACAGTAAGTTTTGTAAATTTTCTGTACTTCCTCGTGAAGAGACATCTTTTCAGTATCTGATAGTTCTGGTCGCAAAATTCGGTCATTGAATTCCTCTGGGAAGGAAAGAAAAAGCACTTCTTGATCAATTTGGCAAACAAATAGCATCTTGAAGAACCCTAAAACATAAACTCATCTTGCAGCAGACAGAGTAATTTGTAAAACTTGAAAGTTAATAGAAACACAAGGAAGCCCAAAATCTTAGGTAATAAGGTAGCTGCCTTCTTATTAACTATAATTCAGATTTGTTAATAAAATTATTACTAAAAATATATTGCAATTAAACCAAATTATTCCTTATCACAGCAAGTATAAATCCATGCAGTCATTCTGGTATAAAAATGAATCAGAAGAATGATTTTTTTTCTTCCTAAATTACCCAACTGCAAATTGTAGTTTTCTTTCAGCATAATTTCCAGTTCATGCTAAATGCACACACACACAGAGGCCCAACAGCCCTTTATACTATATAATCATCTGCCCATCCTGCTATTTCACTCCTAAGACCTAATCCTCTGTAATAATTTCAATATATTTACTACTGTGCAATTCTACTTGATTTTTATTATTTTTCTCAGTGAGTGCTTCTTACCCAAAATATTTCTATCAAGTGAAAAACCACCTACCATAGACAATTTGGGACAGCATAGCTGGAGGCCCCTAAAACTCGTTCTTTTGTTTTATAAGCTAATACACAGATTTGCCACCAATAAGAATGCAAGAGAAGTTTACAAGGAAGAAAATGCTGAGGTTTGCCCAGAAAAAGATTGATCATGGGCAACAGAGTAAACTCTCTGCTAAAGGATTATGGGCACATAAGAAGCCCAGAGATTATCTGTATTTCTCTTCTGCAATGATTAATGATTTCTGCAGTATTCTATGAAATTGTCTCTACATTAATTTTGTATCTTCTCAATATATGTATGGGTTTGGGATATAAAGGCACATCCATTATGTCCTATGAAACATGAAAATATCTATTTACCAAAAACAAAAAGCAACATAATTTTGGTAAGACAGTAATTAATTGTTTTCCAAAAAAACTTGAAATAATCCACTCAAATTTATAGCAGCTTCACAGAAAATCTTATTGGAAAGCAGAAGGCTTTTCAAACAACACCTGTGCAATGCTAAAACCAAATACATGCCTCATAACCAAGGTACAGGTTACTGAATAAAATGTTATGTTTCTGTTCTTTACAAAAATCAGAATTTTACAGCTAAATGAACATGAGAAGCTTTTAACGATAACAGCTTATTTTAGAAATACTTCAGTAACCACATATCAAAAAAAAGGCAGCTGTACTTTGTATCAGTGGCCAGAATTTTTTTCTTACAAGAATATTCTATTATTAAATGTGTAACTTTTACCAATAAACAGAAATACACTTAAGACCTACAGTCCCCATCAACATCAACGTTGCCAAGATTAGCACTGAAGAACTCGGGCATATTAAAATAAGTGAACACAGATCCTGAAAGGCAATCTTTTGCTAAATAATGCCACCTAGTTCTGAGACTAAATATTCACTTCAACCTGCAAATGTTTGAAGATAATCAAATAACTTGAGCACATGTATGCAATCTTACCTACAGTCAGGCAGAACTGCAGTACATGTACTGCCCCTTCCTGTTTCAGGAAGTTCATAAACCGAAATAAAAGGTCTTGCTGATCCCTGATCTCCTTTAGCTCCAGTTTCAATACCTGAGTAAGTTAAAAATGCAGTCAGTCAATTTTCAAACTTTCAGAGAGTACATAAATAATACAAAGAGTTGTAGAACAAAAACAGCAAGTGAAGCAAAACACTTATTCAAAACAGGAAAGAAAATAAAAGTTGCCCTTGCTTACAGATGGTTTTTTATTTCTTGGCTCTGCAAATTTCTGAAGGAATGGAACCAGTGAAGAAGTAGGCTCAGTTGCTATCTCAGGCTGCAGAAAAAAAAATTATAATTGTTAAAAAAGTTTCCTTAACGGGTGAACAAATCGCTACTCCTTTAATTTTGTCAGTACTTACTGGACTATCATCGATGAAGATCAGCAGTAAATGGTTGACAGTGTCCTGCAGGAAAACACAATATAAAATTAATATAAAAGAAACTCAACAAAATAGATGAAAGTCATTTCAATACCATGTTATGCCCAAGTTTAAACCCATGACTAGATCTAATACTTTTTAAAAATAAGAGTCTGGGAACACATGTTTGAGAATTGACCTTCAATGGTCTCTTCAAGCTTTTACAAGTCAGGGAATTTCTGAAGAGATCTGCACAGAAACATTCTTTACCAGTGGAAGAAAGCTCTACAAAGTATTTTTACTGTAAGCACAGATCTAATGAACTAACACTTCCACAGCTACAGTACTTTCTGTTTGCAGCTAGGTGATGTCTGCATAAGTATTGCAATTTTGCCTACTAAAATACATGCATAAACAAAATCAAAGATAGGAGTGCTCCATCTTTAGAAATAAATACCCTTTTATTGGCAGAATTAAGGACAAAAGCATTGATTTCAATATAACTGCAAAAAAGGTTGTTTTACTTAAGACTGTTACAAAGATCCACACAACTAGATTTCAAGTACTCGAGCCCTCGTTTAAATATAACAATAGTAATTACCAATTTGAAGATGTTTACACTAGCACTGCATTTTCCCATTTAACAAGAGTTGTAGTTCTTCATCAAAAATACATTCTTAAGATATCACACCAATACTGTTATTTTAGTTAATTCAGCGAGTTAAATACACCATTTACATGAACAAAAAAAACCACTGGCCACAAGATTCCTTTTTCTTTTACCCAGTCAAAATGCACAGCAAGTAAATCATTCTGCATCATTTGCTTTACCCACAACAACTTAATAGGAGAACAGTAATACTGAATAAATTAATATTATTCTTGTGCTCCAAGGTCTTACAGGATCAGCTAAGAAATCCATGGAGGGAAGGAAAACAGAACCAGGCAGAATCTCTCTTATCAGAAGAGCCAGCGATCTGGAAAGAAAAGAAAATAAAAATCCAAACCAGTATTAGACTACATCATTTTCTAAGTGAAGTTTCCAATGCTGTTATATACTACTGGGAAATATTTTAGGATTTAATGATATCGTAAGCATGCTATTTTAAAGGTAAATAAAAAAAAATTATAAACAAAGGGATAAGAAGGAGGGATGAGGAGAATGACTTCAGAGTTCATTCTTTCACTTCCCAAAATTACTGTACTACATAATATGGAGATACTTTAAAAAATACAATTCTAAATAAATTCTATACCTGCACTCTGTTGACTTTGGGGGCAAAATATAAGGAAAAAGAAGTTCAGTAAGTTTTCTTAAGTAGTGAAGTTCATCTCTTCGGCTTCTCAAAGCAACATGGAGTTCTGGTCCGTATTCTTCTAAAGCAGCTTGCTGCAAAAATTCTGCATTTTTTACTGAAAGTAAAAAACAGTATTAAGTTGTTTCAGCTTTTTCTTACTATGAAACAAAAGGCAATTGCTTTTCATTTGAGTTAAAATGTAAATAGTACGTATACAACTGCCAAAGGGATAAAATGTTGAAACTTTATGAAAGAACCTTGGCTTAGACTTTGAAGCCTGGGTATGTAAAAATAAATCCTCACACTGAAATAAGAATTCCTTCACCCAACAACTGCAGTTTTGCATGGTATCCAGAATGCTTACTCATCTATAATTATTGAAGAAGTCATTTTCAGCTGCTACTTCACAGATCAGCCCTTAGGAAACAAGTCTTTTCCTTTAAAACACTGAAGAAAATGCCTATGTTTTCAATGCTGTACATTTAAAATTCAGTTCTTTGCTGCTAAAGAAAAATGTTTCCCACTCCTTGATAGAAATCAAAGGAAACATGAAATTTGGGGTAAACAGCACTGCTAGATTATCTAGTATCTTGACAGTGTTGTTGTGCCACAAAAGACATCCAATGTAATTATGCTATGTCTCATTATTCATGTTATTCATTACCCACTACTCACAGAACCAATGGCATATATTTATGGATATCAAGCAGAAGTTTTGAGGGAAGGAAGAAAAGTTCATGAAGTTCATGACTCCAGTTAAAGTAAACATCTAAGCTTAAAAGTTGAATGAAACCACATTTAGTAGATACAGCACTGTGGAACACAGCCAGTGAAAAAAATAAAGATAACAACAGCAAGTGTTTCCACACATTCCTTCAATATGCAGTTTTAATACAGTTTTTATATTAGACTTGTAAAGATACTTTTACTTGGATAATAATTAAATATGCTACTGGTCAAAGTCTCTCCACGGCTTACAAACATGAACCTAACTTTTCAACATACTGATCAACTCCACTAACGCAGATGTGAAATCATTCTACCTATGAGTCAGAGTTACAGTACAGTGCACAGACGTACAACTGCTTTCATCTATAACTGCTCATCTGGAATACAAAGGAAAAACTTCAAGAAGCACTGGTAAATGACCTTGAATGCTCTGAATAGACAGAAACACATTCCTGTTTACCATAAAGAGACAGAAATTTAGTATTTTCAATGTGGGGAAATAAAATTCAAAACAGAGAGTACAAATATGTACTGCAACTTTACCCCTATCTGTCTTTGCAATCATCTAAAGAAAAATGCAAGAGGATCACTATTTTATTTTAAAAGAAGGCACAAGGATGAAAAGATGTAGCAATATAATCTCAAACATGCATAAAGAAACATTCAAACATTCAACATTGCCTTTTGAAATGGACAACATATTAGGTCTTTACATTACCTTTTTGCCTGGCCTTGGCTATCACTTCAATGTGTTTCATTGCTGCCTTGAGCATCTTCTTTGTTACAACAGTTGGAATATCCACCTAAAGAACAGTTTAAAAATAAAACCAAAATTGTTCTATTTTTTCCTCAAAATTTATTACAGACAACTATCAAACACATTAATTTGCTTCTATGTCCCCACTGTAAGCAAAGAACAAATCATCAAGAAACAATTCATGAATTCTCTAGATGAACTGACAGTATGCTCATTCTTCTGGGCAAAGCACATAAAGCATGCAGAACTCAATGCCATAAATGACACTGCTAACATATTTATTGTCAACTTATTCCCATTATGATTTTTCCATTGCAATACATACAGAAACACAGTGTGATTTCTGAGTCACAGGATATGAAGCCGAGTTCTGTGTGAAGATTTGACCATCAACAAAAGCAAAAAGTTAACTATGCTCTGCTTCTAGTACTTCTGTGCCTTAACACTGTGCAATCCTGTCCACAAGGACTAAAAGCAAAGAGTCCTCCTACACACATGCAGAAAAAATGTCACACCTTAGGTGATGGCAGAACCAAAAGATAATTTGAGTTACAGAGTCAGGATGACCATTACTGCCAATAATGATAACATTATATGATAATATGATTATAAGTCAAAAAACACGTATGACTTGACCAAGGATTGTATTACGGTCCTGCATTTAAATTTTCTTTGATGGTTAAGAAAATAAATGGAGAATTATAGATCAATTCAGGCACAAATGGACCATGGGATTTCTTAGCCCTGCTCCAAAGAGGCTCTGATTAGGGTGCTCAGGGTTGCATCAATCCTAGTTCTGAAAACCTCCTGGGATGAAGACAGTCACGTCCTCCAGCCCCAATCATCTTGGTGGCCCCTTGGCTGAACCAGCTCCACTCTCTTGGAAAAAGAAGCCCAAAACTAGATCCGTATCCTAGATACCATCCAAAGAACAACAACTAAAGGCAGATAATTACTTTCCCTGACTGACTGTCTCTGCTCCTGTTAATACAGCCCAGGATGCCTTTGGTATCGTCAGTTGCCACCGATGGCTCATATTTAGCTTCCAGCCTACCATGGGCAGCAGGTCCTTTGCAGCAAGCAGAGCATCCCTCCACAGCCAGTCAATCCCCAGCCTGTACAGGTTCAAGGGACTTCTCTTTATCCACTGCAGTGGTTTTCACAGAAACTCACCTAGAAATGGATTTCTACTTTGCATGCTCTTTATTTTAAGAAAATGACATCTCCGGGATGCAAAAACATACACTTGTAAATGTTCAAAATCTAAGACTTTTGAGTAAGTTTCTTTCCTAATGGAGTATGTTCCTCCTCCATATAGCATAAAAGTGCTTCTTACCAGACAAGGAAAGAGACAATGCAATTCCAGAGGTCACCAGAGCTGAGAGAAAAGTTGGGGGTTTATTCAATTGTACAAGGAGAATATTACATATTCCTGCATGCTCGCCTTGATGTGTGCAGCTATGACCTGGTCTGGTCAGCTCAGATAAGCCAATAAAATTGATTAGAACTGCCTAAAAGTAAGGTCAACTCCTATTTACAAGCAGGAAAGGAGGAACTTCTGCTTAGCAACAGAAGAACCCTGTCTTTTGTGCCTCACGTTTCAACAATAGTTTCTCTAAGTCAAGAGTTTCCTATGGAACACAGGGATAAGGCAGTGTTTATTCCTGCAGAAGTAAGTCAAAGAGCACATACTATCGACACTGCGGTAGACACTGGGAACGTCTGACAAAAGCTTCAGTCAGATGCAGGGCTACCTATACCACACCGTACAAAGGGAAACCCTTTTCTTTCCCTTCAAAATCCATAACCAAGCCAGAAAAGGACACAACAAGGAAAACCCAGATTTGAATCATTTTGGTATGCACTTAAGAGCTGACTGGCCTGAAGTGCTTGTTGGATCATTCAACAACCATGCCTCAAAAGAAATCCACCTAGGCAGCTTTAGACAGAAAACAAAAGCACGCTTTTCACTGAAGCAATTCATAATTTTACATCTCAATTCAGACGTAGATTTATTGCAAAAAAAAATTATAAAGATATAACCTAAAAAGAGGAAAAACAGTTTGTTTTTTCTTATACAATTCTTCCTTGATTTCAACACTTCATCTCTATTAGCCAGAACTACTGCTTTCAAGCATTTAATAATAAACCCACATCAAAGTACAGCTGCTTAGCAGAGGTATATAACTATTTTATTTTGCAACTGGTGATGAATTTCTCCTCAAATGAGGCTATAAAGGACAGAGTATCGGAGTTGAAAGGCTATAAAACACTGCCATAACCCCTCTGAGATAACTAACTGAAGCTGTAAGCTAGGAATCCTGAAATGACACAAAGTTTGTACTGTATTTGCAACTTGCCAATCAACTCTAATTTCTACACACAGCATTTTTCATAGTATATGCAGCACAACTGTTAACTGAGGCTGTCTGAATCTGTATGTGGGTGTGTGCACACACAAAAACCACTTATGCAGCAGGAAAAGAGCATGAGCTGAAAAATATAGTATAGTGTGAGACACCACACTTCCCTGCATGGCTGAGCATGCCAAGTTTCAATTTTGTTCCATAACAGAAAGTTTCTATGAGTCTATTTTTGCTTGAGGTATCCCTACCACTTCACACAAAGAGACAAAATACATTATTCTGTAGAATGCGTACAAATAAATCTAAATATTTGTAAAGAACACTGCATTTCTGTGACTACCTTTATTTTGTAGGTCCCCTGACACTGTTTAATACTTGCACATATCTTGAGTTTTTGTAGCACATATACAATACCAATATACATAGAATTGAAGATATTACATTTAAATCATTACTGTCAAAGGCAGATATGGTAAATTAGCACTCAAAGAAACTGTAGCTGATCTGACACTATTAATACCTTATTACATAATTTTCTGTCTCAACACCAGATTTACAAACAGTGCAACTAACACCGGCATGTATTAGAACTCCAAACTGAATTTTAAGAACTTGGTCCAAATTTTCAGTTTGAAAGATCTACTCCACCTCCACTGCTCCATACACTGTCTGTGCTACATTTCCTAATCTTCTCCCATGTTCACTTTAAAAAGTAACACGCTTGAGTTAGAATAAACAAGAAAGTCATCTGGATTTGATATATAACAAGGACAAATTCAAGTTGTTAATCAGTTATGACAGAGTACACGTACAACTTGTAGCTCAGGAAATACTGCTGTTACTAGGGTGGGGGAAAAAAGACACACATTTATGGTAGTGGCTCCAACAGACAGGTCAGCACTGAATAATTCTGGAAACTGAGTTACCAACCCTTGGTGCTTAGAACAGCCAGAAAGTCAGAAGCAGTTTGGGTAAAACAGACTTGAAGCACTTTACCAGAAAAGAGAATGCATGTGCTAATAGATTAAACACAGCAAAAAAAACTTTTATCTTTTGCATTCAGGATGTTTTTTAAGAATTGCATTAATATAAGAACCATATCTATTTTAATTCTTCTAGTAAGCTGTTCACCTATTGATAGTCTATTCTTTACAATGTAAGGACCTTATCTGCATTTTAATAAGTCAAGCAAGCAGAAGCTATGAGACAGGTACACTGTTAACCATGTTTTAATCAGTCTTTTTCAATAATTCTCAAAATTGTTTTCACTTGAATTAAGTCACTAAAAGATAGCTAAAAGACCATCACAAGGTTTTAATAATGTATTGCTCTGGTGTAAGAAATATACCCATTTGCAAGAACTGGAGAATGGTTTGGGTCACATGGGACCTTCACAGATCACTTATTTCAATTTCCGGCCGTGGCAGGGACATCTGTCACTAAACAGGTTGGTCAAAGACATGTCCAAATGGATGCTGAACACTTCCAATGATGAATCTTCAGAGACAATCTTTACAACCAGGAATGGGATAAGCTCCAGAAGGTGGGAACAGATACCATGAAGACCTAACTTAAGTGGTTAGAAGCTGTCTGCACTCTCTGCAAGACTGACCTTGAAATCACTATTTTTAAAAAATTAAAGAACTCATCAAAGATCGATATCAATTACTTCTGATGGATAAACCAATGTGGAAACCTTTAAGTTGCCTTACCTTGTGAATTCTCCGAACTAACACGGATGCAAAGAACCGCAGTGTGCCTCTCAGTTCATCCACTGAGGATTCATCATCAGTAATATTTCTGCAGCGTTGTAAAGCATGCCATGTAAAAAAACAGAATAAAATGCATTTCTACTAATCAAACCACAATAGATTTGGCACTATTAAAAGCAGGAATAAGACATTCAACGGTGATACTTCAACTAGTATTAACTGAAATGAAAGCAACCAGAAAGTAAGCAGTCATCTATTCAAGGAAAACAGAAAATAGAGGGAACAGCATTCCCATTATGTCTGTGAAAACAGTGGCTTGAGAAATATGTCATCAAATTGGAATGATATACCAGTTCCTGCTCTCATATATTACCTGTGTGATTTTGACTGAATAAAATCTAACTTAGTTTCTACATACGGAAACATTTATTTATTCAGTGGCATAAAGGAAACTGAACTGAAATTAAAGTGGTTTCTGCTTGGAAACAAAGAAGAATTTAAATAGATTTCCAGTTAGCCTTTCAGGACCATTTTGTCAAAACATCACCTAAACTTTTTATCCAGCTTGCCAGTTTTCATATGTTGCAATAAAGTACGGTCAGTGAAAAATCATGGCAAAAATAATTCAAAGCTGATTAAGGAAGAAAAATACCTTATTTCATGACTTTTTTTGGAAACTGAATGAAAAAGGGAAATACGCATAGTCTTAGATATAGAAAATACAACTAAACAAAGTGGAAAAAAAGACCATGATAACAGCATTCCACAAAATGCAAGTGAAAACTCAAAAATCTACCTACCAGCAATTAACATGAACACTAGAGCATGACTAAAGATATCGGTAAAACTGCAGTATAACAGCTATTAACAACTGGGTTATATAGCATTCAAATACATGTTGAAGATCAACTGCTAGGTACAGATACTAGTGACCTGACAGTCAAACTATGCAACTAATTGCATGAAAAGACACCTCAAAGAAAGCAGCCTGGCATAAGAAACACAACCATCCTCCAACAGCTAATCATATACAGATATGAATACTGTCGGGGAAAGTTTGGTTTGCTTTAAGATCAGCAGCTGACACTTTAGAAACAATATGGTTAGCACTGTCAAAGGGATTAGCACTGCCAAGGGATTAGCAAACAAACTGTGTTACTGTATTACTAGTATTTGACAGACAACAAGATACATGAAGTAATTTGGACTAAGAAGTTGATACTTTATTGACACTTGGATAACCAGTATCTTGGCTAGTTCTACTTGGACATGACTCCGTGTCACGTATTCCCACAACGTGCCATGGGTTTCCAAAGACTTTCTTTTAATCACCAGCAGAGTAAAGACTGGTGAAAAAAAACATCATGAACCCATAAAATCTCAAATCCCTAAAGACACAGAGGAAGGTCCAAATAACTTGCTCAGAAATATTTTGAAAATTAGCTGCATTTCCCCAGAACTTTAGAAATAATTTAAAAACACAACTGTCAGTGTAACAGAGAGATGTGCTAAACGAAAAAGGGTCAGTCTTAATTCTAAACAGTTCCAGAGTCTAATGCCTCAAGAGAGATACACCCAACTGCTATTGCATGCAAAGTCTTAGAGAATCTACTTATAAATGAAAATCATACATAAATACTGAAGTGATTTTTTTCTCTGTGTGTCAATTATTCTTACAAAATTCGGCTAACTCCTATCAAAAAGATGTAGAAAGGAAGATGCAAGCTAGTAAAAGTGTAAATCTATGGTTTGTAGCTCAACAAAAATTCTGAATTTTTCTGCATTACTTGCATTTAAAATATAAGCAGCTCCATATGTGAAAACACTAGGTTTAGTCACTATCAAATAAAAATGTTCTCATAGTAATGTGTTACAAAAATGTGGTAATTACTGAGTTCTATCCTAATCTGAGAGAAATAGAGTTGCAATAGCATCAATGACCAAAAAATTCACTAAGCATAAGAGTGACTCTTTCAAACTTGACACTCTCCTATTTAAAATGAGGTTGGTATAAGCAAGATATTACAGCGTTTTACTGTACAGCACAGAGCATACACAACAGACCAGTGTTTTGTTGCTCTACAAACTTGGATTACTATGCTCTATTCTTCTCATATAGTTAAAAAAAATTCTTAAAACAAATATTTAAATATAACCAGTATGAATATTTTGACAAATACCAAACAAAAATGCACAGAGGTATAACCACCTATTTCACTAGAGTTCACTGGATTTTAAGTACTAATTCTCACCCCCTTAGAGTGATCCAAATTTAGGAATGTTTGCCTTTAAACTTTGAGCTGGTAATAAAATATTACAAATTCTTACACAGTTTATTAATGAAACAAACATAAAACACAGCTTTTTTTTGACATAGCACTTTGTTTCCTGAGCAATAAATCTGTGATTTAATCTTGCAACATACACTTCTGGTAAACATTACACTTCCCAGACTTCTGAGTGAGATGTATCCTGGTAACACTGATGCCGCTGATGCCAAGAGAGTGATAGGTGCTGCAAGACAGCATCAGCTGGGACAGGACCAAAAATGCCCACCATATATATATATATATATATTTATGTTTAAAAAAAAAAAAAAACACAGGTAGCTTTTGCTCAAATTCCACTCATGGGGAAAGGGAGGCAATTAGCATAAGGAATTACGGCCAGACTTTTTTGCAAGCAAAAGTAGCAAACTGTTTTACCAGCTGAAAAGTATGAATTGCCTGCTGGTGGTTACCGAAGTGCACTGCTAAATAAGGATGGTCTGGATGGCAAAGGCTTCTGATTTGGCTCTGTGAAGAATTATCCTGAGTTAGTGAGGTTTGTTAGCTCAGAAAAAACATGTCCCGAATGCGAAAGTCCTTTGTCCTGAGCGAGCCAAACTTTGCAAACAGTGCAGGTACAGCTAAGCAGGAAAATTCATAACTGACACGCTCTACAAGCCAGACCTCAAACAGTGGCACACAGACGCACAGTTCAGGCCTCCCTGCACAGCTGCTGCTGGACACACAGAGGCACAGAAACACCTGAACGTCTAGATGAAACAGGACCAGATCTGGCATTACTACTGTTAAACTGAAACCAGGAAGCCTGTCAGGACCAAGCTGTTTCCTCTACAATTACTCAGATATCACTGCAGTCAGTGTAGGTCACCGAACTCCCAATACTTCAGGTTCATGGGAAGCTTAGTAGGTTTAATCAGCACAGTGTGATTTTACGTACCTAGTTCAAAACCTGGAGGTGCAGCCAGGCAAAACTAAAGGCAGTGCAGAAACACCTTTACTGTTCACCAGAGAGCAAGACGTAGCAGAATCTAGGCAGGTTGGCCCCACACCAAGTATGTTTTACACTGCACTTCTTAACTGTGCATATTACTACCCCACCAGATGATGTATTCCAGATTTCCACTGCCTTGGATGCCAGAGAGGTAAGTAATTGGTGGAAGCCAAGTTTCCTTCTCAGTCCATAACAAAGACATTGAAGACACTTTCCACCAGCCAAGAAAAAACTATTTTCAAATTACAAAGTACAGAAGATGGCTGCCTTACATTTGTTTCTTTATCAAACCACTCAATAGAAAATGCTCTAGTTTTCTGTATTTGAAAGTTTAAAACCTTGAGGTTTCCAGAGTGAACATACACGGTGCTAAAGCTCCCTCTGCCGTTTGCATTAGCAGTGAAATTTTACACTTCGGCACATTCAGCACCAAGTTAGAAGTGAGGCATGCAGGTATTGGTCATGAACAAAAACCAAAGAGGCAAGTAAGTCTGCCCAGAAAATTTTAGGTCTCTGAGACAGGAAAAAAATCCCACATAGAATAAAATAAAAGAAAGTATATATTTTTTAACATGAACTGAACATTTCCATCCAATGAAAAAAATCAAATTCAGAATTAAGGCAAGATGTTGTTTTAACACATTAATTCCAGCATGAACAATTAGAAATATTTTCATATCTTCTTACAAAGTACTGCAAAGTATTAATTACAAAGATACATGGGAAAAAAACACCCAAATAAATAAATAAATAAGCCATAGTCTTTTTTTTATTCACTGTTTTAAAGTTATTTACACAGTACTATTCTATTCAGTGCAACATAACCACTCAGTCTTGAAACTCAGCAAATCACCAGATGATCTCCAAGACTCGATCACATGTATTCAAAGTGCCTTTTCTATATTTATTGGAAGTGGAATTTTTGACTTTTTAAAGACTCTGTGAAGTAATTAATCTATTTTTAAAAGCAATATGATAGATCGGTATGCTTCTAATCTGGAAGTAAATTTTGGGGGGGAGGGGGATGAGGTTTTATGCAGGTTTTAATCAATCCATACTTACTTCCAAGTAAGAGTTATTAGAAAATAAACACTACAAAAGGGTTTGTAATGAAATACAAATTTCAGAACCACCTCTATCATACCTAACTCGTTAAAAGATCTGTTCTACTCTGCTAAGAGACAATAAAATGATGAAAGTGTAGCACTCACAAGTATGCTTTATCTTTCACTAAAGGAATGTTTATTTTCAGGTAACTATTTCTTAAAAAGATTGATAAATATTTATGATATTAAAAAACAGCAAGCTTTAGGTAAAGCTCATACCTGTACCATGGATAAATAAAGTTTTCCAGCACCAACTCAAGCACCTGTGCAGAACAAAGACAATCATGTTACAAAATGAACAATTTACTATAAATCCCTATTAGAAGAGTTAAAAACACAAACACCTTCCAAAACTCACAGGGTATAATTCATATATCACAAAACTTTACAATATACATGTGTAAGTTGCGATCTTACTGTGATATCAACTATTCTGCATCATAATCAGTACTTTGGGTAAATAGCAACAAAGTGATGGTTTCATCAGATACCAAGAAGAAACATCTGCCACTAATACTATCAGTAACACTAAGCACAGTGCCATGGCTGCTGTCAGGCAACTGCTATGAAACACGCAATCTTATCTCAAATAGCCCTTCTCAAATTTTTCAGAGCAGTCCCTGTTCTTTTCTGATGTAGCGCAGAGTATCCCTCAGGCACAGTTACCCATCCTACACTAACACATATGTCCACCCTTTTTCATCCAAACCTCCACCTTTTCCTGCTCTCCCCCACCCTCAATGTAGGACAGACAATCCTGTACGCTCACCGCTCAAAGAAAGCGAAAGAAAGATCGTAAAAAGTCATTCCTATGAAAGCCACCTACCTTTCTCCATATCCTGTATCACAGCTTTCAACAAAGCCTGCCTTAAGGTCCAGTCATCACTTGAAGTCCTAACCAGAGCATTTCTCAAAGTCTTTGTCCTACATGCATCCTCACGGTATCCCTCTGTCCTGTTCCTAGCCCCTGCATATCCCACCTACATGGATCTCCGTAGAAAAATCTTTTCCAACCTTTGCGTCAAACCTGTTCAACACAGGTCAAGCCTGTGGTTGCCTTTTCCACGCCAAAAAACCTGGGTTCATCAGGAAGAACCGCAATTATTGCAGTCACGTCACAGGCACGCCCTGGTTCAGTTTGGCTTTTAATGTGACAGAAGAAGGGGGTAAAGGAGGCGACAGTCCCTGTTCAACCAATACGCTGCCACCACCACATACACCAGGTGTACTGCTCACAGGACTGCATTTTTGACACCTCTCCTTACATCTACACACAAGTGTCAAGTACCAGTTACAGCCCTTGCACCATGATTAGCAAAATGAAAACTTTACAAGGGAAGGAAAACCATCAGACAGTGTGAAGGAAAAAAAAACATGAGGAAGTAGAGAGAAGGATGAAATTTTGAGATATCCCCTCCTTCACTATAACCCCAAGATATTGCCCACACTACCTTCTCCTGTCACAAACTACCCCTTAATCTGAATCACTGCTTTAGAGATTGGTTTGTCCCCAGCAGCATCACTGCTGATCAGAGTAGTAAGACAGAATATATGTGTTGCTATGTGAGGCTGCTGTGCCACATTCCATAGAAGGAAAGGTTCTGCAAAGCCCCTGTGTACAAAGAAAAATGTAAAATCTGTTTGAAAAGAAAGCTGAATGTAACAGCTGATAGAGAAGTGTCATTTATGAGAATAAGTGTTACTCTTCTTACAAGATCTGCTGTTGCACTCATTCACACAGTATGCACTGCAAGAATTCAAGACTTCCTAAATTTATGCTATCTTTAGGGCACTACATGACTCTGCTCCTCTCATGATTATAAAAGCACACTCAATAAAAAGCACACTCCAGACTTTTTAATCTCTCTCAATTCTTCAGACTTGAGCAGCTCATGAATGAATACTCTTTTTCTGTCTTCACCACTAAGAATATCATCTGCTCAAATTTGATAAGACACTCTCTCTTTTCCAGTTGTTCCATTCCACTGTCCCTACCTCTTTCTAGAGAAATGTTTTCCAGTTTGGGATAACTTCAGATGTCTGTGTTGTGTCATCAGTGTCTTTTGTCCTATCTACGTGCTATATTATCCTATATTATGTGCTAAAGCAGTAATAGATCTTGAAACTGTAATACCATCATGTGTTAATGACAGGTGGCGAAGTTAAATGTTATGTCATGTTGTCCTGCGTCATCCTCCCCCTGCCCAATCTCGTATTTCCATTAAGAGCAGGGTGGAAAGGTGGGGGGAGACGACAACCTCCTTTGGAAGTTAATCTTCAGACAACAAGAAGGAGATCACATCCAGCTCGAGTCAGCAATCACAGGCCACTGGCCTTAGGAACACATTAGGCCACTCAAATAAATTTCCCTGATGCTTTCCACAGCACTGCCAGTACATCAGCCACCAATTTACTCCACAGAAATCTCAGTCTCGCAGGTATTGCAATATTATTTTTGTTCATGCAGAGTTTCTAATAAAAAAACCTCTTTCAAGGCTCAAATGCAGACTCTTTAAAAAAAGTGCCTTACAAAAGCAAAGCCCTGCAAAAAAATCCATACAATGCATCTATGTATTAAAGGAGCCCTTTTCTTCCTTCCTCCGCTTTTGCTCTGTGCCTCCCCCTCAGGAGCAACAGCAGCAGAGCATCTTCTGTTTGGAGCAGAAAGTGCACTTGAACAGCCCTCAAGCACAAGACTGTACTCTAAAGCAATACAATGCACTCCTCGTGAAACAGCTTTCTTCATCCATGACTACTCCTTCAGAACTGAAAGCCTGTCCATCAAGCTTTACACGCAGGTGTCACTGCAATTCAGTTCATCAGTTGCTAACATAACTTATTGGCCCTCTCTTCCCCTACAGTCCAGAGGGTTCTGAAGCCACCAGCATAATTGTTTCCAGCAGTGAGAGATCTCATCCTTACTGCTAACTATGCAAAACACACATGGTTGAGATTCATCTCCCCATGGTTATTAAATAAGCAAGAAAAATAAAACAAGTGCATGACCCTTCCCACTCTGGACAAAGTCCTCTTGAGAGGGGAGATGTTTGTATTAACTGAGTTCCAGTTGAACCATTTTACAGACTTCCCAGTGTTTCTCTTCCACAGCCACACTGTAAGGACAGGCTTTATGGTACTGCTTCCACAAGACATGGCCATGCAGATAATCCCAGCAGACCAAGACCCAGAGACAGCATGCACAGAGACAGACAACTAACTCAAGATGCACTTGGAGTCCACCTAGCCCTGGTCTTGCTATCAGAAGGAAAGACACGTTCTATTAGAACTCAAGTTATCTATATGGCCTTAAAAAAAATGTGTGGACACACACAAAGCAGCCCCTATTTGCAATTTACTAAACACATGGCATAGCAGAAGCACTTGGGTATAATGCTCCATTGCACCAAGGTGTTGTACAGAAGTTAAAAGAGAGCTATGGAGAGAAATCCTCCCTACTACAAAATATAAGCACTCAAAGAATAATAAGCCTCTGACTGCCACTAATTGGATTTCAAGACAGGCAATCCACACTGTTTTCCCTTGAGCATTCCAGACTCTATCAGTGTAATTCTGTAAGATAGAAAAAACCCTGTCACATTATCCATTGCACTTCCACAAAGCGTTGGGAAAGCAGGACACGTGCACCCACTCCCATTCTTAGCAACACCAACAGTATTACTCAAGCTCAATTGCTCACACTACACCATGTCAATAAAGTAGATGGGACATCCCTAAGAATGACAGCTAATGATAACCCATTTCCCTGTCTGTAAATTATTTTAAATACAAATGATGAGTCATTTTTTTTTAAATACAAACGACAAGTCATTTCATTTAAAGCCAACCTATTTTCAAGCATTTTGCAAAATTACTCTTTCTACTTTGTGTGGGCAGCTTTGAATTGGAAAGAGAGTACAAGTGTAAAACCAAATGCAGCAGTTAACAATGTAAGCAGCAGTTGCAGAAAAAAAAAAAAAAAAGAAATTATTTTCTAGAATGCACTGCAACACTGCAAGCTAGTCAGTCTTTGCTGCTGAGACAAGCTTTCTGGCACTGCCATACAACTGACCCCAGTTATCAGAAGGAGGAACTGTAGAGCAGAGTGATGACTGAGTCAGTAGCAGGTCAAGACTACCAGGCCAAATTAGAGTGGAAAGGAGCAATAAACCACAATGACAATTATAAAGCCTTAAAAGACAGTTCAACTAGATAGCTGAGACCACTTCCTGAGGGTGGAGCAAGCCATTTCCAATAAAAAAGCATGCAGCCCATTGTGCTGCTGAAAGAGGTCAGGATGGCAAAGAGCACGTTCAGACAGTAACTGATTTCTTGTCATGCATTTGTCCATTTCTAACTTTTAGAAAAGAAAAAAAATTCTAGTCCAATAATCGAGTCAAGAACCCAAGAACTTGAGAATTTAAAAAAAAATAAAAAAAATAACTGTGAGATCAAAAGACAGCAGCACCTTGATCCAGTAGGGCATTTATTTCATGACGCCTATCAAGAGTAGCTGAGCAGCTTTCCACAGATTTGACTGCAACTATCACTCACATGGCAAAAATGAGATTGTAAGGAAAAAGATGAGTTCATTAACAGAACAACAGAATTAAATTCTTCTCTATGCAATCTGTAGCACCTAGACTATATGCAACATAAAACTGACCAACAGAGATCATCTCCTTATTCAAAAAGGAAGAAAACATCGAAGAAACATAACACTGAATGGATTAGAAACTGGAAACAAAATCACACTTAGGTCACTGCATTATTTTTGTGCAGGATACAGCCCACACTATACAATATTAGTAGATGCATAGTTGAGATAGTTTAGAGTTCAACTGGGGGGAACATCCAAGCATAGATTTTAATTCTTCTTCTAAACCACGTACAGCAGCTAGATAGCCTAAAGGCTGAAAAAGATTAAGAATTTGCAAAGTGCAAAAAACTGCCATCACAATTCAAAGGAGAAAAAAAATCCATACTTGTGAGAAGAACTTGGATTTCTTCTGATTTCAGTGTGTACTAAACTATTCTGAAAGCACGTGAAAACACAAGTGTAAAGCTTATACAACTGGTTCAAATTAGAACCACTTGGAAATGAGAGTATTGTCAAAATTCTTCAACCTACCAAAGAAGAACTAGAAAAACTAATACATAGTAAGAAAAATCCCAGAATTATTCCAAGTACTTGAAGAATCTGTTTTTTAGAAGCAGGCTGCACTGGGCACTCCTTTAGAATCTAATTAATCCTAATTCAAGTTCACACTGTATCAGCTTCTCTCTAATGTAAGACTAACCCACAAAAGAAAGTAAGAGCAGTCTCTCCTTCCAGCCTGAAGCAGGCTATCTAATTCCAGGTCAGCATTACATACTGCATCCTCAGAGCAGATGATCAAGAGGAATAGGGTGTGGGCAGAACCCCTGCTACCCTTTTAACCAGTAGAGAAGAGCTGCAGTGAGGAACAATGCAATGAAATTTCTCATTCCAAACAGTATCTGCCCTACACAGCTGATAATGGTGGCTCAGACTGCTTTTTGTGAGACGTTAAAGAGGATTACCCTGGCTCTCTGCCCTGGGGAAGGCGCAGAACTCAGGTCTGGTACTTCCCTCTAGTTAAGCATACAGAGATAAAGGAATGAGAAACACGGCATAGATACACAAAAGCCACGTGTACAGTGCTAAATAAAGCAGGGCTTGGGACATGCCACAGAAGTATGAAGTAAATTAAGAAAAGCTCACTGCTTTGGTAAAGGCAGAATTACAGCAACAGCAATCAAATGCAAAATGCCAAGGGGTAGCAACACATTTTAAAGATCAGTCTTAGAAGATAACTATGGTATCTACTCATATCCCTTATGAATAAGATACTACAAACAACCTCTTTAGCATTAAATTCCCATTTAAGCTACAGAGGGAAATTTCTAGTTATTCAGCATTTGACCACATCCTTTGCTTACACTGTCACATCTATCTGGTACCCAAAATTCTAAAAACGTTACATGCCTAGAACTGTTTATTTTATATTCCATTATTAAAGTAAGAGCCTACTGAAATGGTATTCAGCAATACTGTCATTTTAATACACTTAAACTTATTTAAAAAAATAATAGATTAAGTCATTTAAAAGAATAAATGTTCACTTCTGAAATGGCAGAGGAAATCACTTCATTAAACTAAAGGAAGTCATTAAGTTGTTACATGTTCTTTTTTAAAAGCACTGCTTAATTGTCCATCCCTCCCTTCCTTTAAGGTTAAATTCTTCTCCTATTCCTGCAGTGGTCCATTCCTGGGACCCCATTAGGCAGAGGTGAACTAAAGTGATAGCTTACACCACAAACACATGCAGCTTTGACTTCATAAACCATGTTGTTAATTGCAAGAACTGACATGCAAAAATCTTCTCGCTTCTGGTATGCTAATTGTTCTTCCTCCTACCACAGAACTCCAAAGTTGGAATTCCAAATAAATGGATATTAAGGTACATACATGCTTGTGTATTTTCCTAGCTTTAAAAAACAACTAAAGCTTATCTGTTTAGCTGCCAGTATATTCCATCAACTACCAACCAAGGAGATAAAAACCCCAAACAAACGACCAAAGAAAAACTGCTCTTCAGATAGTTCCTTTCTAAGAGATTGGAACAAAATAAAACTTCTGATTTACAACCTTATTAAAAATATATCTATGCTATTCTTCTTAGAGTAAATCCAGTAATTTCTCTTTTTTAGACAGATTTTGTTACTACTTTGCCTAGTCTGAAGAGGATCCTAAAAATCATAGTGTTCCAACTGCCCTGTCATGGGCAGGGACACTTGCCCACCACTAGACCTGATTGCTCAGAGCTCCATCCATCCTGGCCTTAAACACCTCCAGGGATGGGGCATCCACAGATTCTCCGGGCAACCTGTTCCAGTGCCTCACCATCCTCACAGTAAAGAATTTCTTCCTAATATCTAATCTAAACCTACTCTCTTTCAGTTTGAATCCATTCTGCCCTGTCCTGTTACTACATGCGCTCTTGTAAACAGCCTCTTCCCACCTTTCTTTTAGTCTCCCTACCATCAAATTATCATCTTCATCACAGAAATTTTGTAGCTGGAGCAAATCATCTCTTACCCTCTACTCCAACAAACCAGGCAGGGCAAAATTCTCAACTTTTCAAGAATTGTACATGTTCATTTATAACCGTTCTTATAAATATTCTTCTAAATTTAAACAGACATTTCTTCTATGTTCTAGGTGCACTACCACAGAAGCAGTCACATCCTTGTTAACAAGCAGGCCACCTCACCTCTCTGCTCCTGGTACATATTCTTTTGGTTTGACTTTCACATGAAGAAGTTAAAATACTTGGGAAGTACATCTGAGCTATCTACTGGACCAGAAGTAAAAGGTCTAAAAGATATGTAATAAAAACCCACAGAAGTCTAAGGTACTAAAGAAACGATGCACTAATTACCTCTGAGAGTGATGCATCGACCTTGGAAGGCACTTTCAGATCCAGCCATGGCTGATAGTTTTCCAGAAGCAATGTAGGTCTATAGGAGAGCATGGAAAAGTTTATGTAACAATAAGTAACTGAAAGTTTCCTACCATGATGTATAAAATGTCAGCAATACTAAGCTTACCAGTGCCACAGATGCAATTTACCTGTGCCTCTTGCATTTGACCTTGCCACATACAGCACAGCTGTGACCGTGGGGAAACAGCTCTGGCAATTCCAACTGCTAAGAGAAGATACTTGGACAAGTTTACATTCTTCAAAATGATAACTCTACTAATATATCAACACATTTGTGAATTTCCTTTTAGAGTATATTACTACAGAGAGCTGAATAAAGACAATGTTGTTCTCCCAGCAAGAAAACAAGATAACAAGGCACTGTAAGAGAAACAACTGAACCAAACAGAAAAATCACTTCCACTGAAACAAAGTGTGAGACAGGTATCCTTTCACATCTCATCTCCCCAGACATTAGTCAGTCTAATAACAGACCAGCTGGGATTTCTGCAAAACCTGCCTTACTCATAGCCTTGAACTACTGCAAGTCCTATGAAATTCTACGCAAAACCATTTTAAGCTATAAAACAGCAGTTTGCTTTGGGAATGTTTTTCTCTTTGCAACACAGTACCACTTACACAATTTTGATTACAGTGAGCAAAGAACACTCAGCACTGGCTTGCCATCGGCATCTTTAGAAAAGAAAAAGTCCCAATAAAAGAGCAAACAACTACCTAATTTCTCCACTGTCTGCTACTCAAATGCTCAAAATGTATTTATTTACAATTACTCAAAACGCGAAAGAACTAAAGAACTAAACAACATCCATAAACATCCCCAAGAACAGGCTTTGCAGCCATACCTAGATTTGATAGGGCTATGCAAAAACGTGTGCTGAATCCAAAGTCTTAATCATCACCTATTTGCTATAAAACACCTATATCAGCAGGAGGATATGAGCTGTACCGATGTACATTACTTCTGAAAGCAGCTAGAATTACACAATAATTGCTGCCCAGCATAAATTCTTGTCTTTAACAACTGCTCAGACATATTTACCTTGGGTTTATATTTTATTGTGAACAGAATATTGGGCAAGAGGGAATCCGGTCCTAAGGAACAGTAGAAGGTGACGACGCCAGCCACGAACGACCAGAAGATCATCAAGACGTGAAGATACCTTGCAAACAAACACACAGGAAGGAAACATCACCGCATGAGCGGCAGCCCCGCGCCGCACCGGGCCCGGCTCCCCCGCCGCGTCCAGCCTGCCTACCGGTTGAGGAGGAGGGTGGCGGCGCCCAGCCCCAGGAGGAGGCAGCAGGAGAGCGGGTACTGCCGGCAGGTGTCCCGCAGCGCCTCGGCGCCCCGCAGCCGGCGCCGCAGCCTCTGCCCGGCCGCCCGCAGCCAGCCCATGGCGGCCGTGCCCGCGCGGCCCGGGCAGGCGGGGCCGCTTCCGCCGCCGGCGCCCCGTGATGGCGGCGCCGTGACGGGCACCGCGTCAGAGGGCGCGGCCGGGCTGAGGGGGCGGCGGCCGCGCAGGAGGAGCGGGATCCCGGGTCGGGTCCGCGGGACGTCCTGCCCGCAGCATTTCCCTGGTGGCATTTGGAGCTCTGCGGTCTAACACAGCGTGCCAGGCGCTGTAAATAGGAGCTCTCCGATGACGGAAAGCGTACCTAGTTATAAATACTCGGGTCCTGGGCGGCAAGGGGGCTCCCAGCGCCAAGCGGACAGAAACTGCTGCGTCTGATTATACGCTCTATATTTAGATGATGACCGAACTAAATCACTCAGTGACCAAGACGCTAAAACCCGTACAAACACTTCTCAAACTTGGTAATTGGTTGTAAAGAAAAGGAATAGAGTAGGGAATGTAACAAGACCTCACCTTAACATCGGTAGTGTTACAAGGGTAAGGCACTGAAAACAGAGGTCTGGCATGTAGCTTATGGCTAGCGAAAACGATTTAAAGCCGACCTGACATGAATAATGCCTTCTTTATTCTGCATTATTCTTCATTCAACTGCAAGCCACAGGCTTTCAAACCACTTGAGTGCCTTTCAGAAGCTCTGTATTTATTCAGTCTTACGAAATTCAAGGCTGCGTTAATAGGACACTACTGGTTATGGGGAATACGGGTTCAATGGCCAAAATAAAATAATTTCTGGGAAATCCTACTGATTAAAGGGCTTCTAAGTGGCAAATATGAAAGACACCTGCTCAGGGAGAGGTGCCTGCTTTTGAGCTGTTTCAAGAAGTTGCTGTTGTTATGGTCATTTGTACTAACCCCACGCAGGCACATTTGAGCACATTCAGTAAGTGAGCACATGGAACACTTCTATTCAGAACAATCAGAACTCTAAGGATGCTGTTAAGGAGAAGATGGTATTTGGAAGGTGAGTCAGTATCTAGAAATCAAAAGCTGAAAACAGCTTTCAGAATCTTGGCTCAGATGTTGTGTCAGGCAGCGCTTCCCTTGACCTCTCAAGCAGGTGAAATGCTGCAGTTTGACTTCAGTATGCTGACCTTTCTCAGAGAGCTTGGCAAAAGCTCAGGGTCAGCTTGAATTTCTTTAAGAGCCTCTGCAAAGTCTTATTTCATGTCAGTCCACATTTTCTGTTAAAAAAAACAAGGTGAATTCACACAGCAGATCTCCATACAGTCTATTCAGAATAAATTAATTTTCCTAAGATGCACTTTTTTTGCCATCTGCTTACTTTATCTTTAGCTTTACTGTTTGTGATTTTTAGTCACTTATCTTTCTTTAGGAAGAAATTACACTATCTCATAAAGATGCCACAGCATAACTGTAACACTGGAAGTGACTTGCACAGCAAACCAGCAGGAGCTTATGTCAAACTCCTGCTTCCATTTGCATTCTCTACGTCAAGTTAAGTTTCTTTAATTTGTAGCTTCATTGTTGAGAATTATAATTACTCTAAAACTGCCACATTCACATTTGGCAGTAATTGTACATTATTATCTGAGAAGCTGTGGAATTTCCTTCGGTTTACAGACTTCACATCTGCTGGGCAGACAAAACAACCACCTGCTTTACACCGTCCTGCTCTGCTGGAGACAGCAGCATTGGCATTGCCCATCACACTCTGCCATCGTGGCCCCTGGATTGTTCTGGTACACTGAAAGACACTGCTGACATCTATTTTCCAATGAAATGAAAGTGTAGATGAACAAAAGGGAAATACTGACAACACCAAGCTTTTCAAAATTCTGAGAGAAATAAGAACTTTATCCATTCCTTAGCAATAGCAAGTATTTCTCTCTTCACATAAATGCTTACAAAGATTCTGTGGTCAACTGGAGAACTGCCAGGGGAAAGCATGCATCTGGAGATGGGCCCTGAAGGAATGTGACCAGGACTGGGTTATTCTGGAAAGACAGATTTTATTTTAGCAGTTAAAATGTAAATTAATCTTTCACTGATCATACAAGTCATCTCATGGAGCTGATTCTTCCTATTTTGCTGTTCACAGGGGGAGAGGCAGGGGGCTTAATGGAAACAGAAGCTTGTTTGTTCAAAAATATATTAGTATAGATTTTCAACAACTTAAAATATAAACCTACAGTTGTTGGCTAATACAAGTTGTAGGGCTGAGATTGTATTTACCGAAGTGCTTTTATTATTTACCTTCAAAAATGCCATTTTTAAATAAACCAGGCAGTGAACTGTAATACACAGATTTTCACCAGCTGATTGCATTACATATTTATCTCTTTCAAGGACACAGTTGTCAAAGCTAACTTAAAATAGCTAATCCTTCATATTTACCCAACAAGGAATTGATTTTCCTTTATAATTTTTCCCCACAAGTCCCTGTTCATTTTGCAGGCCCTTTCCAGGAGTTTAAGTAGAAGGCTTCATATTAACCTTTAACTTAAGCTATTTAGCAGATAACTTTGGAGAACATTCATTTTTAGTAGTCAGCAAATAGCTTAGCTTAAATAAAGAAGTGAAATTGAAGTTGACCAGTCCAATCCCCCGAAAGTTAAGCACTTGGACTTGACTTCTTCAAGTTCAAAACTTTATGGGCATCCATCAACAGTTACTGGTTTCAATGTGAGATCACTCAGGTGTATGCAACAAACCTAAGGTGAAAACTGCTGTTTAGTAGTGCTTCTTGGCCTTTAAGGGGACACTGAAACTTTAGGGGAGAAGACAGCTGACTGTGTGATACACATTTCTGGTTTGGGTAGGTGGATAATTATTAGCACTTTGGCAAGCAAAATTAGGTTTACTGCTGCAAATAGTCATAATAATTTGTTTGTTAATGAGTTAATAAACTGGTAATCATCAAGATTTATGGCATTTGGGGGGCAGCTCTCTATACCACCCACACAGACCTGTGCTTGTCACAGCTGTATGGAACGTGTGCTGCTCACGGTTGTAGGTTCTTGTCTTTGGTTCCTGGACCACACGTTGACTCTCAGTAAGACAAGATTAAAGAAAACTGGGTGAGGAAGTGATAACCTGGAGCCAAAAGTATATGCAAAGATATGCAAAATCCTTTTTAAAAGATCACTGCAGAGAGTGAATTGCCAAGGACCTGACACAGACTTCAACATTTTGTTGTTTGTTTAGAAGCAGATTCGCAGGCAATTGAAGCTTAATGGGAGGGGGCTAAGAAGTTTCAGTTGTAACATACTACTCAAAATTCATCATTCTTTTTTTTTTTTTTCTTCCCCCCCCCAGACTGTAAATACAGTTCAATTAGAAAACCTGAAAATACCTACCAGTCTGCATTTAGGACTGAAATCATGAAGTCACTGACTGACACTGGACAAAATAAAGACTTGCAAGGGAATAAAAAGACAGTGAGACCATTCTGGTAATGAAATTCAAGTAAAAGAAACCACTTCAAGTGGACAGTTTCCAGATGGTCAGTTTAGTATGCCCAACAGGAATGATGCTGAGCAAAGCACTGAGGTGCTGAGGAGTAAAGAATGTGTTAGAATTTCACTGTGACAAACAAGGTCCATTTGGGAAGAAATGAAAAACAAAACAAAACAAAAAGGCAGCGTGCTAGAGCCAGTTTTGCCTTGAAAAACTTTTAACTCTTAAGGAGAAAGTAAAAAGTGTCAGAGCAGCACTAGTATATAGAGCTTTTCTTCAAATTATCAACATGAAAATGATTTTTCTGAATAAATTCTTTCACAGACTAGATTCTAGAGAGAATTTAGATATTAGAGATTAAAATAATTTGTCCAGTCATAAACTAGAATTTATGGGACATTAAAGGAAAATATTGCAGAAAGTTGCAAGGTAGGTGTAGAAGGTGACTACAAGACAATAAAAAATAAAGGCTTGCAGGAATACGTATGCATAATATTATAATAATGGCCAGTCTTTGCGAACGAAGAACCGGGGAAGGTCTTTACACCTTCCAGCCTGCGCATTGGATTTTTTAGGGCTAACGAGCTCCATCTGCTCAGGGAGTGGCCCCGACCGGGAATCGAACCCGGGCCTTGGCGGTGACAGCGCCGCGTCCTTAATCTCTAAGAACAATATGTATACAGAGGACACTGGAAAAATGCTTAAAAGAAAATATTAGGTTTTGTGGCAATATTTGGCAGAGCTATAGTCTATAGAAATTTTCTTAGTTTGCTTGAGGGAAAAAAAAAAAGGTCTCTGGATATACACATTAAGTGAGGTAGCTGAATTGGTCACCTATGCAAGGCAAAGATCTGGAAAATGCAATTCCTTTGAAAAATCTAGGCTGATCAGGGAGGAGTAGGGGAATGTCGAGATGGATGTTAAGAATTTGTAAGGAAAAGTTACTGAAAGAAATGAGGAGTGTACTAATGCAAACAGTTAAAGCAATGCTATAGCACATACTGAAGGGCTCAGTTTAAATGAAAATTAAGCTATGGCGATCAAGAAAACCCTGCCTTGAACAGGTCATGAAAATAGCTACGTCAGGTCCCAAAGGGAATTCAATTCCCACTGACCAGCACTGGTCAAGGGGGCAAATTTTCAAACAGGGAGTTCCGAGGAGGAATTTGAGCCATGTTTCCTTGTTTCAGCTGAAAAAGCATTAACATAACCGTTGTAAGATGATGTGTTTCTTTAAAGTCATTGCAACTTCTTGCAGCTCCTATACATCAAAACTATTAGACCTGGGAAATTTAAAGCTAGTCTTAAGTCACAGATACATGCCGGATTCATAGAACAACTATATTGGATCAGCAAAGGTTCAGCTATGTCAGCACCCTGTTTGTGATCAAGGCCTACAGGGGATACATACCTAGGAAAAAGCCGTAAAAGAACAGCAAGAATATAATAAAGCTTTCCTGCAACATTCTCTGATTTGTAATCGTGTGGCTATCCTGTTTTTACTTTCTAAGTAAAAACATTTACTTTCTAAGTAAAAACATTTACTTTCTATGTTTCAGGTTGCTTTTTGAACTGCCATGAACTTCAATATCCATAAAAATTGTGCAAGGAATTCCACTACTTACACTTGTGGGAAGATGCAACTCTCCAAACATTCATGTGTTTACTACTAAAGGTGGTGAAAAATCATTCCCTATTCAGCACAATTGGTGCTTATTTATTTTCTCAAAATACCTTGTCCACCTGAGCAAACTGTCTTTTCCAAAATTAAGATTCTCGCTCCAGTGAACTGTCTTTCACGTAAGACCAACTTTTGTACCTTTTATCGTGTTTGCTGTTCACCCTCTCCTTTTTCAATTTCATTATCTCCTTTGTTGTGTACCACTAGAGTACGGGTAGGCTGCAACATGGGGAACAAAAGGTAACTAAACATTATTCAAAAGTGTTATTAGTAGAACTAGTGCCTTCTTAAATTATTCCTTTATTTTTTTTTTTTTGCCCTGCCCCAGACTATTTTAACACATTTTAGCTTATGAATATTTATTATTCTTTTTGCCTCATTTGGATACAACTCTCACTTCTGATGGACGCATTTTTTTCCACCTTAAAACAGTGGGGAAAAAAATCTCGACCTAAAACACTCCCATACTCAGGAAGTTTTATTCAAGAGGCAGATCTTGTTAAAAGTGGACAAAAAAGACTAATTGCATGGGTTGCTGTTGTGCTAGCAGAGAAAGGTCTCTGTGGATACTAACACATCCACTGGATGTGCTGAAAATGACCATGTAAACCCAGACATAGTGATGAAATCTGTAAGAGCTTCTTTTGGAGACTGGTGAGTTGGCATCCTGAAGCCCATTGCTTTTAGCTTTTGTGGACACAGCAGTAAGTGCCTTGAGTGCTTTTGTCAGGTCAGAACACATTCCATAGGTATTTTTAGTTTAAGCAACAAGTTTCTCTGACAGCATGAAGTATATAAAAATAGGATAGGGTAAAAGTTAAACAAAATTGTCACCCTCAAAGAGTTAGCTGTGTTTAAGTCTTTCATCAGACACTTCACAGGAACTGTTACAAAATCACTTGTATAGCCAGGATACTGTTTTGTTTGCCATTTGTCAGATGAGGAGATATGGAATCAGTTGGATATTTCCTCCATTTAAATTATGTACAGCAGAAACTGAAGCACTTTCAGAATGTTTAAAAAGAAAATAAAAATGCATAGGACGTAAAGAATATTGAATATATGATAAAAGCAAAAAAAAAAAAAACAACCTGATTCTGTGCAAACAGGCAGAATGCAAAAGGTGATACGCTGGGAGGCTGGATAGAAGGCTGTTCTTCCTTGTATGCAAGGATGAGTCTTGAGGCTTTTTGAAGCATGTGGGCAACTTTCCTGTCTTACTTATTTTGTGGTATTACTGGAGCATATAGTGCCATGGTAAAGCTGCACTACAAGAGGAATATTATTGTTATAATAAGAGAATTTAAGAAGCTAAGCTCAGTCCCATGCTCTGCAAGGTCAGGTGTCAGCTCACAGCTGATCAATCCTTACAACTTATAGCTGTTCCACGCTACCTTATCAGACAGGTGCCAAAGTTCCTGGAGGTATGCCAATGTTCCCCCTCCCTCCCCTTTTTGCTGGTATATCTAATAGAAAAAAAAAAAAAAGATGTATTATTATACACTGCATCAACTCTGGCACTGGCATTAATGGTACTTCTGGTCCCTGGGTGGGTGAATAAGCAGGACATACCTTGGCAGGACAGAACACCCCAGTCTCTCTTCCAGAGCAGCAAGGAACAGATTCCTCCAGAAGTTCTGCAAATGCAGTTCTTGATTATGGTGCACACTTGGCACTTGCTCAGTTTCCTCAAGTATCCTTTGGGGAGGGAGAGTGCATGCTTAGGCAGATAAGAGACTTCATGCTGTTTGGAAAAGGCACCAGCGGTGAAATCAAGAAATAAGGGCTACTTGGAAAACTTCACCGAGTACTGCAAAACTCTATAATAGAGTTTTCCTTTGCTTTTTATTTTCTGTTTTATTTCAGTAACTAGTATTCTAGCTAGCAAAGACATTGGAGCTAGTAAGGTCTGATATCATACAGGGGATTATTATTAACACTCAGTATTTTTCTGAAACTTAATAAATCAATTTCTGATTTGTTACTGAATTACTTGCTACTGTATAAGCTACCTGGCTTATCCTTCTACAAATGAATCACAAAAGAAACTGCTTAAAACATGAAGCATTAAGTTCTTCCTCTTTCACAGATATATATTTTGAAGTAAATTAATTGTATATTTTGAAGTAATTTAATTATCCTTTATATCAAACTGTAAGGAATAACCTTTTCTTCCTTTTAAAAAGCTGTGAGTTTTCCAGTCCAATCTCGAGTCTGAGATGTTCTCTGTAGGTCCAGGCTGTAGTATTTCCACCACTACCACCCCAGAAGTTATGAAATCTCAGAAGAATGAGATCTTTGGGATTTCAACAGATGTATTTAAGAGCTCCTAACACAACACACAGATGCGGCATATAGACCTCAAGTTGGTATCACTGCAGTTCAAATGCAAGAGTAAAGAAGTTATTTTTTTCTTGAAGAAAATAGATTTTGCTTCAGAAGGTAAATCAAAACAGAGAATGGATTCTCTAAAACAGAAAAAAGATTCTCCAATAGTCTGTTGGCTGTTATTTATCTAGGACAAGTAGAAAATTCTCCACTAAACACGACTCAGCATGGATATGGTAAACTGTAGACCAAGTACTAAGCTGTCACTGTAATATGGTGTATTGTCTACATCCAGTGTGTTTCTGGGATAGATTATGGCCAAGAAACTTGGAATATCAATCAGTCTTAATTCTGAAAAGCCCATGTATCTGGTGCCTTCCTGGACCACTGCCCAGCTTTGTGCTCCCCTGTTTTCCGCTTCAGTTGTTTGTTCGGTCTGGAGAAGTCAAGCCACCTATGCAGTAATGACTCTCTTTCCCTGAAGCCCAAGGTCAAAAAAAAAAAAAGGACCAAAACTGAAATCATATTATTTGGAGGAACAGTCTTGGAAGCGAGGAGACATAAGAGTTAGTACCTTTAGTCCAAGGTGCCTTAACTCAAAGCTGCTCACCTGAGCTTCACAAAGAACTCAGAACATGCACCTATCTCTATCAGCTGCTTTTTTGGTGTTACTTTTACTGTCAGGTACACTCCCATTTCCCACTAAGTGTTCAGAGATGCTGTTCTCACCTGCAGCAAAAATGACAACTTTTACCCACTGAAATCTATGAAAACAAATTCTTCTGTATATCTTGAGCACCAATGAACAACATACAAAGATTTATCCTCTTTTAACTCAGGAGGCAGAGACCACGCTGGTAAACTAAAATTTGAGTGTATTCTACCTTACGACATTTTCACACCAGCTTTACAAGAGGAACACCTATTCTTATTTTGTGCCCTTTGATTTGAAGTCATTCAAATCAAGACTTTACATGCAAGCTTTGCTACTAACTCGGCATTCCCTCAAGCATCACTCAATTACGGGGCACCATCAGCCTTTTTTAAGTTGTTTTGCTCAAGTATTTTTATCTACCTTTTAATGGATTATTAGAAGCAGTGAGTAGCAAATATTATACCATTAAAAAGAGATGGAGGAACTCCTCACCCACATGGGGAAAAAAAAGGTCCATTTTTGGAACATATGGGATTTTTTCAGGAGTTTTGTACTTTGCTGTGTTTAAAACCTCCTCCCTTATAAGGATACAATTTTCTTCTGAAATTTTTATCAAGATCGTGACAGCCAGGATAGGATGTTCTTACATTTTGACATGTAATCCAAGAACCCTGTGTCTGCTTTTGACCTGATGTTTCAATCTGTCCAAGAGGTATCACCTGATGTTCCCCTCACATCACGCTATGGCTCCCACGTGGTGCCTGGCTTGGAGTGTACCTACCTTTCACAGGAAAGGACAGATCGATTAGAGGTAGGAGAGATCCTACAAAGATGTAACACAGCTAAATGAAGTTGTTCTTAATTGTGGTTTGCCAGGTTGTCTCCCTATTTTTTTTTGTTTCATTACCTTACATTTTCTCAGGAAGCAAATAATATGCTAAGAGCTTTCCCAGGTGGGGAGTCTTTCTGGTGTGACCACTCCTTTGTCAACCTGCTAAATACAAGACAAACTTCTTTGTATTCTTCTGAGGAGGAACTTCCTTGGTCATCACAGCTTTAGAAACAACAGAGGTATTTACAGAAGACCCTGTAAGTTTTCCCTTTCCCTTTTCACAGAGACGCTTTTAGCCCTTCAAAATGTCCAAGTCAAGACATGTCTGTTCTTTTTTCATTTGAAAATTAACAATTCTAGGTAAGTTGTTAAACCTGACATCCCTCTACATCATTTTTACTACGTGGTTGAGAGGCAGAAGTTCCAAGATTACCACATTAATTTCACTTGTCCCAGATCTCAGAATTCCACACCTATCACCTATTTAACTTGAATGTGCTTAGAAAGTGCTGCATATTCAATCCTCTTCCAAAACATCTTTCAGAGTTAGGGGATAAGAGTGTTGGGGTTGTTTTAGTGTTTTGGTTCTTGCAGGCTGGTTTTGGTATCCTCTCCCCCTGCCCAGTATATGCATTTTTACTAGCTACAGGGATTCCAAGATAGACTGAATCTGTTTAACAGCAGGGTGTTTTTTGACAGAGTCAAAAAATCACTGTGATTCTAATATACATGCCTCAATTACTGGGCTGTAACTACACCCAGCCATCTGAACTTAAAAACAGAATTGCTAAGTTACTGTGGCATTGTATCTTTTACTGCATAAAGTATTTCACTCTTACATGTTTTAATCTTCATGTATTGAAGTAGAAAAAGGTAGCTTCACAAGGATTTAGGAACATGTAATACACATTATGCAAGACTGCCTCATGTTCTTCCAGAGACTACAAAAATCATACTACAATAATTGATCATTACCTACCTATGCTCCACAGTAAAACTACAGAAGCATTTTCATGTACTTTGGTACCACATATTCCGCTTTGGTGCAGGCCAGTTCCTGAAGGTAGTATGAGCCAAACTTGCTGAGATGTGACCACTACCTGATAAACCTCAATGCCACCTGTACCCGCATGGCAAGTACACCTTCATGCACCTCAAAGTGCGTTACACACTGGCAGGATTCACCTGCCAAAAAGCTTAGTCAGCAATACTTTTTCACTTTTTATCTGTGAACTCTTCCTCTACTCAGTGAGAGCAGTACCCTTTAGAAATGTTACACTAAAGCCAATAAACTCTGAAAGTTTAGATACTGCCATCAAAAAAACACAAAACTCTGTTCTTCCTACTAGAAACCTATACTGACTTCACCAGTTAACCTAAGACAAACTACTTCAAATAAACAACTGCTGGGTCTGAGACTTAGTGATCCATTCATGACATGGAAATATTAAGATCATTTTCTTGGATAGAAACATGACCACCTGAATGGCTCAGAACATCAATGAACCAAACTTCAGGTTCGTGCAGCATTAAACAAAAATGCAAAGTGTTATTTATTGCATCATTCCCATTGAAAGACTGATGGAAATCCAAGCAGCAAACACCACACCTGTTACTTTAAATCCAATGGATTTAAGACCCTCCAGATACTTTGTAACTGGAAGATCAATCTCCCTGGAGTTAATCCCATAATGAGATTTTTTTTTTCTAGAGAGGTTGTGTTAACATTATGAAAATACAGCGGAGCAAGGCAGCAGTGATTACTCAACTACATAAACCCAGCTTCCATTGTACTTGGTACTAATGCTTGAAGCCACCTACAGCTTGTTGTAACAGATCTTCAGTCAGATCTTCCAGTGAGAGACTTTATGACCTCCCATCCCTTTATATCCAAGACTAGTCTTCTCTTAGCATGAATCCCACAGCATATTTCTTTATCTGCCAATTCTGACAAATTACATGTCAGTTTTCTTCAAAGTAGCTTTTAAGCATCCCACTAATTCAAAAGCAAGTGTCAACATACTTCTGTAAAAGTGTAGATAATATGAATAAAGGTCAGTTTCTCTAGACTAGTTCATGGCAAGCTACACACTGGTCCCTTCATGAAAGATACACACCAGTGATTGTCACTCAAGGTTTGTCTTCTGTTAAAATTACCAATTTAAGCACACATACAAAACTCAAATTCCGTTGAAAATTGTGGACTGGAAAAGGGTTGGCTTGTTGGAACAACTGTTTGCACTGAAAGAAAAAACATTTCATTGCAATAGTCAAAGGAAGTCTTTGACCACAATCTGAAACAGGAACGGTCCTTTAATAGCCACTTCAGCTTTTCCAGATGCAGGGACTAAGTATTTTTATCTGTCATCTCAAGTGCTGTAATATTAAATATTAAAATCTCCTTCCAATTGTGATACACATCTGCAAAATGCACATATTATTTATATTAGGCTAGCTCTCACCAGTGTTCAGCAATACAGCGTCATTCTTAAGTATGCTGAAATTGCTCTTTAAGAAAAGCCTTGATTTATTAATGGGACATCTGTAAAATTACCTTTGTTGAATTCTCAAGAAAGAAGCTTTTTAACCCCAAAATCACTTCATTTAGTCATATGGCATTTAAATAACCACAGGTGACAGAATTAGATTCATTCTTCATCCCACTCAAGAGAAAAAAAAAAATCTGAAAACTGTTACTTTAGATGGCAGAACAATACTGAAAGTGCTACACTTGGAACCAGGAACTCAGGATCTAAACCATTCCATTCCTGGCTTTCAGTGACTTGACTGTGTCTACTAGGACTAATAATCCATCAGTTTAAGAACAGATACTGAATTATCTATGAAGCATTTAAGACATTTTTAGATTTGAAGTATTTAACATGAAACAGTGTCAGATTACGCTTGGCATTCAAGTGGACACACTAAGAGTTAAAATGCACCACCTTGGTTAATCACTAGAGACAAGGAATCAATTAAACAGTCTACTGAAGTTGGATTTTAGGTACTCCAAGTCATTTAAGTGCTAGAAAGTCTATTTTTACTTACCATTATCTTCTGTTCAGTCAAATGGCATAAGCTATTATGATGGCTTTGTAGCAGAACTAAGAATGCAATTCATAACTTCCTTAGTGCAAAGAAAGTAAGTGGTAAGATTTAGTATTTTTTTTCTACACATTTGTGACCAAAATGAGTACACTCATTGTGCAAGCAGAGATGGTGAACTGTCACCATTACTGAATATAGATTTTTGATGCTATAAGTTTTACCTAAATGGCTGTTAGAATATTAAGTGTTGGCTTTGGGGTAGACGCTAAGTTTCATAAACAATTTGAAACGAAACACATTTTGTGATTCAAATTTTAAATATTCAAACTGCATTTTATTACCTATTACCTACATATTATGACTCTGTTTTTTTAGGCTTCACAGATGCTTTTTTTCCTACCTTTTCAAAAAAAACTTTTACCAGGTACCTGAAGTCTAACCATCTAAAGCAGCTTTCATGAAGATAGCTTTAAATAATCTCATAACCCAGTGTTTCCAGATGAGCTCAGCTGTGCAGTATCCGCTCAGGAGTTGGCCATTTACAAATATATATTTCATGGAAAAAAAATAGTAACCAGTTATATGTTGGCAAGAAAAAGGTATAATTATATGAGACAATCACCCCTCTCCAAATTGCAAGTAAACTAACAAGCTAGTCCTAGTGGTAATTTTTTAACAAATCTGTCTTTTATAACAGTCAAGGTAATGGGGCACCAAGGCAAAGTCACTCTTTTGTCCTGTGTCCTACTTTATAACACAAGTAACTACCCACTTGCAAAGTGTGACCAGCTGATTACGTCAAAATCAGTCTCACAGAAAGAGATTTAACATCAGAGCTTCTAAGAAGCATTATGTTTGTTTGCACTAGATGGCTATAAAGTGAGAATAACCTATTGCTTCTTCCTCCACTACCTGTATTAAGGATCAAGGAACCTTTAGCTTGACTTCCTCTCCTGTTGCCACATCCCGTTTCCATCTGACAGAGCAAATGGCGAAGTACAATCTGGAGTTTCCTCTGCCCAACTAATGCAACATTCGGTAAAGACCTAAGTCCATTATAGCCAGTTCTAAAGTTACTATTCGTAAGTTTCAGGGCACTAACACAAACTCAAGCTTGCACTTAAACCCATTTCAATTGTCCAAACACTGTGTTGTAAAGTTTACTGCCTCACTGCCTACTTCAAAACTTGCTACTGGATTTTAAATAATTAACATTTTCCACTAAGTTTTCACTAATGCAAGTTAGGGAACAACAGTCTTAATTTTGTGAAATGTATCTATTTGAACACATTCTTTTGAGAAAATGTTATGTATGCTTATGTCCATGTTGCCTTTCAGTTGTACTTCTTGAAAAAAAAGTCCGCCCTCACAGATGCATGGAAGCGTTGGAAGAACTGGCAGGCTGAACAGGAAATTTAAGCCTCTGAAGAATAATCAAAGGCACAAGGGGAAAAAAAAAGTTGCAACCATATATAACGTTTCTATCCTGAAGTTGGGAATCCTGCCTTCAGAGGATGCTAAGTTTATTTTGGACTATGTCATACCCCTCACCCCCAACAAGAACAGAATTAGTATTCCTTATTTTAGATTTCAAGACAGTATTTACATAAGAGTTGTACAACGCAGAAATTCAGAAACTGATCTTAGTATCTGTAATAACAGCCTTCCTCCAACAGTAAAAGCACAAACTTAAGTTCTGGGTCGTAACAAATCTCTTTAAAAACTAAAAAGAAAAAGAAGTACAGTTGCACGTCCTATATGAAACCTTTCAAACAAAAATGAGTATTAAAACAAAGAGTATAATTTAAAAAGCTGTGTATTGGAGTGTTTATAAACCAGAAGTGTTAGGCAGCAGTGGTTTCCGGTTTCTTACTAAATTCAACTAGACTTCAAATTTAGGAACACATTACAAACCAATGTGGAACTACGCTACTTATGCACCTTTGCAGGTGTTTCAGTAAAGAAAGCCTCCTATGAGAATAAATAGAGGCAGCATAATACATTAAGTCAACACTTGCCTTCAACATGCCAAAAAAACCTGTGTCGTATGTTCATTTGTCACCCCCTAAGAGATGCATTATTGCTGTAGAACATTTCAAGTTTACCAACACCCAAGTGCAACCAAACTGATGTTGTATATATGCACTTGCCCATTCTCACCAGAATTTTCACTTAATGTTTTTCTGTTTAAACAAACAAATTTAAAGCTTTGAAAATAACATTTTTTGCTTTTAGTTTTTTTCACAATATTAATCACCACATGCAATTTAGTTTTCTGGTAACTTTTCTAAAAAACTGCACCAATATCAGAACAGTGCAAATCATATTTAATTGTAAAAGTTATAATGGCTTGAGTTCATAATTAGAGGGAACACTGTCAAGATCTCGGTATTTTTCTCTCTCACCATTGCTTGCATTCCATTAAAAAGACTTTCCTGTCAATTTTACTTTTTTTTTTTTCTTCAAACAATAGTCTCCCATACTTTTATGAGAGCTGAAATTAGGGATATAATCCACAATTTCAACACATGCAGAGTCTTAGTTGCAATGTTTTTATGCACTTCCATCTACTGTTATAATTCCATAAACACATTATTCCCCCCAACACATTTGCAGACTAAAAACTATTGACTAGCACTTGTGATCCCACAAGTGTTTTAAGTTTCTCAGCAATGGAGAGATTTCAAGATTAAAAAATCCGAGGACTTTCCCTTTCCTACAGCCCCCAGTGTTTTCATTTCATATCAAGTTCAAAATTGGTTTCCACATCTTGACAGTGTTCCTTATAAAACCGTATGACAGTAAAAGTGCCAGTAGGCATGGCAACCTCTTTAAAGGGAGCATTTAAACTCCTTGGCACTGGGAATGCCAGCACCAAGGATTACATTGAAATTGAAAATTATACTTAAGGCTACAATTAGCAAACCCACTTTCCATAACTCTAATTTCTATCACTAGGTTTGAAAATTCAGAAGCTAACGCAACTGTATAGTTTTATGCTCAAATTTCAGGAAAAAGTTACTTTCCTTTAGCAAGGGCAGTATATGGAACTGTGGTAGTCTTTTACGCGTTGACTACTCATTTCACCATCGTTCACTTACTTTGTTTTAAAGTTCAAAACTGGCAAGGCACATTTACATATTCCAATGAATACTTGACAATTTTAAATTACACTTTATGTCCCAGCTATCCCAGTAATTGACATACAACATACTAAAATGGTTTATTAAGATAACAAAAAAAAAATCAATTAATGTGAAACATACAGGCTATTGGCAACCACTATTCTAAAAATTATGTAAATACAAGTAAACATACTGAAATGTGTGCGATTCTAAGTTTTTAACCAGAAGATCTCTGTACTAACACACATTTATATTAATGACACATAAAAAAAATAAAAACTTTATTACAAAAATAAGTTACACTCGCCTCCAGCTTACAGTATAAAACAATTTTATTTGCAGGAATGCAAAATGATTGTTTGCCATGAGCATTTTCAACATATGACATATCTAATTTTGTTAAAATTTGCATTTACTGGGGGAACTGGTGTGTATAAAACCTTAATTAGGTATAAGCTTCAATTTTCATTGTGGTGCCTATGGGTATGTAGTATAACTGCAGTATCCCTTTGAGCAGGGGGTTAAGGGAACGCTTTATGCCAAGTCCAAAGTAAGTCATAATTTTATCTATATTTTACCTATATGAAACTGGACTTGGCAAGGTTCTTGTTTTTGCTTTGTCTTTTTTTAAGGGTGGTTCAATAGAGGATGCTTCACCACTGAACACTCACTGTCATCAAGGTGCTTTAGAAAATTAAAAACATAGCACAAATGATTGTACTCTACTCTACTCTACAGGTTATCATGATCTGCGTAAAAGAAATGGAAGGCTGATCCACATGTTTTTACAGTGATCAGCAATAAGAAATGCACTAATGAAAACATACCTTTTACCTAAAAAGCTAAACTACAGCCATATACTATTCTATGATTTATGAAAAACTTCAAATGTCAGGCTTCACTGTACAGTTGTCAGTTTTAGTCTGACCTTTTATAAAGGGACACTGCAGTATTTAGTACAAGTTGCTGATGCACTTTTTTTGAACATCTGATGTCTTACAAAAGTAACATCTTGCTAAACTATTATACATCCAAATAACTACAATATCTGAAGAAGCAAGGCTGCTTTTTCAGCCACAAAATACGACAAAAGCAAGGCCTGTTATGATGGTCATGAGGAAGTCTTACAAAGCCTCTGGAACTAAAGGCAACTAAGAATGTTACATTTGGTATATTATAATCTTACCCTCATATCATATTAAACAAGCCTTGCTTTTATCTACAAAGATTTTCTATGTACAGTACAGACAGGGTATAGTTCAATCCTCTGCTACTGAGGTAGTTAACCAACCCTTTAAAAAAGGTTCTGAAAAGAACCACTATCTGGAATGCCTGACTAACCAGCTCTGATGATTACACCTGAAACTGCTGTATCTGAACACAATTCATAAGTGATTACTATATAGACAATCATGATTAACCTTCATGAGCAGAAATAAAACTTAAGGATACCAATGATGGTATTCATCTATACCACTGCAGTAAAAATTTAAATGCAAGAATTTGTGAATACCACTTTTGGAATCCTTAACTAAGAAAACTTGGGGGAAAAATCTACTTAAAGCAGATTTTTTCAAGAACGACTTTATTCTTTATTAAAATACCATGCTAGATGTTAAGGATTTTGTTGAACACATTGGGGAAATAGAGTAGCTTTAGTTTAATAACTTCCACTGCAGAGAAAACTGTTAAAGAAATTCATTTCAAAGTCCAAGTATTAGTTCAAATGTCCCATATTTGAATCCATGATCTTCGCAGGAAGGTCTTTTGCAACAGAATATGCTCCTATACAGCTGAGATACTTAAGGTTGCTTGATATCCTTACCATTACTCCACTGCAAGCTTCTGGTGTAATCCCACATAGCAAGTCAGTCTTCATTGTAACAGGTCAGGACCGGCCTCGACCCCTTTTCCCTGCTAGCCAGGTAACAAAAGGAATCAATTAGATAAATCATTTTAAACTCTGGTCTGTACATTTGTTAACATAAAATCTTAGCAAAACGAATTATTTTTAAATAAAGCTACTAGACAAGAACATTTTGCCTTCTGATTGCCACTAACTTTGGAAT